>NW_025408499.1:0-273146 GCF_018350175.1 Felis catus | reverse complement strand
AATTTCTTTATCCATTAAAAGATGAAGGTGGATTTTAGAAAGAGGTTTCACTGTTATTTTCTGAAAATTCATGAGGAGATAAATGGTTTTAACCACTTAGCAATGCCTGACTATGTCAGGGTTTTGCTTCTATAAGGAAAGCCCTCAGGAAAGGTTCCAAATACTCTAGGATATAGCCAGATAAGAAGGCCATCCAAAGAGCAGGAGGCTCCAGGATGCTCATATCCTATTGCTAACGGAGTTCCTCAAATAACGACCAACATAGAGCAAATAATCAAATATAGTGTAGACCAAATATTCTGGGGGCTGCCCGTGTCCTTGTAACGTGTTGGAGGAAGAAAGGGGCTATGAATATTGTTTACTCTGCAAAGAGAACAAAAATATTCTCCTCTCCACTGAGTCCATGTTCAACCTCCTGTGGAAAAATAGTCTCCAATTTGTTAAGATTTAATGAGGAAAATTCTATCTAAAAGGTTGGGACAGAAGCATTGTGTAAGCTTAAGATTTCTAACATACTTTTACCTAAGGTCCACCAAGCACTTAAATCTCGTTTGAGGAAAGAAAAAAAAAATGGCTATTTTTATTGTTTGTGGAAGCATGGGAAGATTATATTAAATTGGCCTTCAGTCAGACAGTCTTTAGAAAAAGTGAATCCAAATTAACATCCTAGAGAACTAGGAAAGAACCTAGTTAGCTTTCTGGCCTCACCAGTTACACATGACCTGTGATCCCACCTCAAACTGACCTGTAAAGAGGAGAGACCCTTTTAGCAGGTCTTTTCCCACCACTTCTTTTTTCAGGAATGCAAACTCCTCCATCAAGAGTTCAACATGCTCCTCATGCAAGACCTTTCCTGTCATGACAAAAATGGGAGTAAAAAAAGGCAGTCATCATCAGTCATGTATAGATGTGCATCCCAGAGTCTAGGTCTGTCTTCTACCAGCACAGAAGGACACAGCCACTGCAGAACCACCTGGGGTACCACTATACCCTTACACACCCCACCTGGAGGTGATGTCAGTTCTCAACTTACAACAGAAATGAAAAGTCTAAGAAAGCAACATGATATCTACCTGCCCCAAAGGCAAGATGAGATCTGGGAAGTATCTGAGCTGAGTGCTAACTTCTCTTCTAGCCAGAATGGGGCAGTGCAGCATAAAAATCTAAGAAACAAGGAGAAGAAAAGGAATTTTGAGGACTAAAGAGAAGCTAAAATTAGACTCTTTATTTCAAAAACTGGAAGAACCAAGTGACTTTTTCAAATTACCCAGGTTGGAGGGTGGATAGATAATATTCGTAACTAAAATTTTGGATTATAAAAGAAAGCTGTTAAAATTTTTTGCTCTGGTGGCTTTTTTCTTATCTAGGTTAGAAGATTCATAAAATACCAGAACTGGTTCCCCTTCTTCAATAGTTCTTTATTTTCAACTAATCCCACATGACTATTTTTTTTTTAATATATATTCCTTCCATATTACTAACCTCTCTAGGTACACAAAACAAAACAAAACAAAACTCAGGAAAAACTTAAAGTACAAGAAAGCTCTTTTGTTCAAATATGTTTTGTTCAGTATTTCCCTTTTATTTTTATTTATTTATTTTTATATCTCTCTGGCTTTTTTACTACTTGTTACAAGTTTGTGCCCTTAAACATTATGAATCTTACCCCTCACACATCCTATTCCCTGTGGTAATCACCATTTCACTGGCTATTTTTTTTATAGGTTTGACTTTCTAGATTCCACAAATTAGTGATAATCATACAGTACTTGTCTTTCTCTGACTTATCGCACTTAGCATAATGTGCTCAAGGTTTATCTGTGTTGTTGCAAATGGCAGGATATCCTCCTTTCCCACTGCTGAATAATATTCCAGTTTATTATATATGTATCACACCTTTTTTTTTTTTTAACATTCATCTGTTGATGGGCATTTGGGTTGCTTCCATGTCTTGGTTATTGTGAATAACCAATGCTACAATGAACATGGGTGTGCAGTTATCCCTTCAATGCACTGATTTCAATTCCTTCAGATATATACCCAGGAGTAGGTTTCTGGATCATCTGACAGTTCTGTTTTTAATTTTTTGAAGACCCGTCATACTGTTTTCCATTTTGGATATGCCAGTTTACATTCCAACCAAGAGTACATCAGAGTTCCTTTTTCCCCACATCCTTATCAACATTTGTTACCTCATTGTTTGAAAATAGCTACCACATCTACTACAAAGCTGTAATCATCAAGACAGCATGGTATTGGCACAAAAGCAGACACATAGACCAATGGAATAGAATAGAAACTCCAGAACTAGACCCACAAACGTATGGCCAACTCATCTTTGACAAAGCAGGAAAGAACATCCAATGGAAAAAAGACAGCCTCTTTAAACAAAAGGTGCTGGGAGAACTGGACAGCAACATGCAGAAGGTTGAAACTAGACCACTTTCTCACACACCATTCACAAAAATAAACTCAAAATGGATAAAGGACCTAAATGTGAGACAGGAAACCATCAAAACCTTAGAGGAGAAAGCAGGAAAAGACCTCTCTGACCTCAGCCGTAGCAATCTCTTACTCGACACATCCCCAAAGGCAAGGGAATTAAAAGCAAAAGTGAATTACTGGGACCTTATGAAGATAAAAAGCTTCTGCACAGCCAAGGAAACAACCAACAAAACTAAAAGGCAACCAACGGAATGGGAAAAGATATTCGCAAATGACATATCGGACAAAGGGCTAGTATCCAAAATCTATAAAGAGCTCACCAAACTCCACACCCGAAAAACAAATAACCCAGTGAAGAAATGGGCAGAAAACATGAATAGACACTTCTCTGAAGAAGACATCCGGATGGCCAACAGGCACATGAAAAGATGTTCAGCGTCGCTCCTTATCAGGGAAATACAAATCAAAACCACACTCAGGTATCACCTCACGCCAGTCAGAGTGGCCAAAATGAACAAATCAGGAGACTATAGACGCTGGAGAGGATGTGGAGAAATGGGAACCCTCTTGCACTGTTGGTGGGAATGCAAATTGGTGCAGCCGCTCTGGAAAGCAGTGTGGAGGTTCCTCAGAAAATTAAAAAATAGACCTACCCTATGACCCAGCAATAGCACTGCTAGGAATTTATCCAAGAGATACAGGAGTACTGATGCATAGGGCCACTTGTACCCCAATGTTCATAGCAGCACTCTCAACAATAGCCAAATTATGGAAAGAGCCTAAATGTCCATCAACTGATGAATGGATAAAGAAATTGTGGTTTATATACACAATGGAATTCTACGTGGCAATGAGAAAAAATGAAATATGGCCTTTTGTAGCAACGTGGATGGAACTGGAGAGTGTGATGCTAAGTGAAATAAGCCATACAGAGAAAGACAGATACCATATGGTTTTCACTCTTATGTGGATCCTGAGAAACTTAACAGGAACCCATGGGGGAGGGGAAGGGAAAAAAAAAAAAGAGGTTAGAGTGGGAGAGAGCCAAAGCATAAGAGACTGTTAAAAACTGAGAGCAAACTGAGAGTTGATGGGGGGTGGGAGGGAGGAGAGGGTGGGTGATGGGTATTGAGGAGGGCACCTTTTGGGATGAGCACTGGGTGTTGTATGGAAACCAATTTGTCAATAAATTTCATATTAAAAAAATAAATAAATAAATAAAAGAGGAAAAAAAAGTGAAAATAGCTACCATAATAGGTGTGAGGTGATATCTCATTGTGGTTTTGGTATGCCTGATGATTAGTGACTGTGAACTCCTCTTCATACATCTGTTGACATACCTGTTTGTATATCTTCTTTGGAAATATGTCTCTTAAATTCCTCTGCCAAATTTCTAATTGGATTGTTTGCTTTTCCCCTATTAGCTGTGTGAGTTCTTTATATTTTAGATATTAACCCCTTATGACATATATAGTTTGCAAATATTTTTTCCCATTCTATAGGTTGCCATTTCAGTTTACTGAATATTTCCTTTACTGTGTAGAAGCTCTTTAGTTTTGATGTGTTTATGTTTATTTTAGCTTTCTTTGCCTGTGAAGTTGTGTCTTATCCAAGCTAACACTGCTAAAAACAAAGTCAAGGATTTTTCCCCCTATGTTTTCTTTTAGGAGTTTTACAGTGTCAGATAAGTCTCTTTTCTTATGATTTCATATGTCTCTGATACATTTCAAGACAATTTCTGTGACTGATGTAAGACAGGAGTCCAGTTTCATTCTTTTACATGTGCATATCCAGTTTTCCTAACACCACTGATTGAAGAGACTACCATTTTCCCACTGTATGTTCTTGGTGCCCTTGTCAAATATTAGTTAACCACATATGCATGGGTTTATGTTTGAGCTCTCTATACTGTTCCACTGGTCTACGTGCCTGATTTTATGCCAGTGCCACACTGTTTTGATTCCTATACCTTGGTATCATAAATTGTAATTTAGGAAGTGTGATGCTTCCAGATTTATTCTTCATTCTCAAGATTGTTTTTGGTATTGAGGGTCTCTTATGGTTCCACACACATTTCAAAATGGTTTTACTATTTCTGTAAAAATAATGCCATTGGAATTTTGCTAGGGATTGCACTGGATCCATAAATTGCTTTACAAAGTATGAACTTTAAAAATATCTATGCTTCCAATCCAAGAACATGAGGTACCTTTCCAATTAGTTGTGTCTTCTTCAATCTGTTTTTAAAAATTTTTTTATTTAAATTTCAGTTAGTTAACATACAGTGTATTGTTAGTTTCATTATACTGTATGTTTCAGGTGTACAATTTAGTAATTCAACACTTAACATGTAACACATGGTGCTCAATTACAAGTATACTCCTTAATCCTCAATACCTATTTAACCCATTCCCACCCCCACCCCCCACTTCTCCTCTGGTAACCATGTGTTTGTTCTCTATAGCTAAAAGTGTGTGTTTGGTTTACCTCCCTTTCTCTTTTTTTCCCCTATGATCATTTGTTTTGTTTCTTAAATTCCACATATGAATGGAATTATATGGTATTTGTCTTTTTCTGACTGACTTACTTCACTTAGCATAAACCTCTCTAGCTCCATCCACGTCCTTTTTTGCAAGATTTCATTCTTTTTATGGCTGACTAATATTCCATTGTATATAAATATACCACATTTTCTTTATCCATTCATCAGTCAAAGAACCTTTGGGTCATTTCCATAATTTGGGTATTGTAGATGCTGCTGCTATAAACATTCGGGGTACATGTATCCCTTTGAATTCGTATTTTTGTATTCTTGGGGTAAATATCTATTAGTGCAATTGCTGGATCTTCATTAATCCCTTTCATCAATGTCTTACAGTTTTCAGTGTACATGTCTTTCACCCTCCTTGGTTAAATTTATTCCTAAGTATTTTATTGTTTTTAATGGTACTACAAATGGGATTGCTTTATTTCTCTTTCAGATAATTTGTTAGTATATAGAAACACAAATGATTTCTGCACGCTAATTTTGTATCTGCAACTTTACTTGCTTATTAGTTCGAACAGTTTTTTGGTGGAGTCTTTAGGGTATTCTGCATGTAAGAGCATGTCATCTGCAGAGACAATTTTACTTTTTCTTTCTGATTTGGATGCCTTTTATTTCTCTTTCTTGCCTACTTGCTCTATGACTTCCAGTACTACATTAAACAGAACACAGTGGTAAGAGTGGGCATCCTTGTCTTGTTCCTGATCTTGGAGGAAAAGCTTTCAGTGTTTCACCACGAAGTATGAGGTTAGCTGTGGGCTTTTCAATATTTTATTATACTGAGAAACATCCCATCTAAACCTAATTTGTTCAGATTTGTTTTTATCATAAAAGAATTGCCAAATACTTTTTCTGCACCTATGGAGATGATGATATATTTATCCTTCATTATGTTAATGATTTACATACCCTGAATGATGCTTGCATCCCAGGGAGGAACATCATTAAATCCTCGTGTATGATCCTGTTAATGTGTTCTAGAATTTGGCACTAGTATTTTGGTGAAGATTCTGCATCTATGTCCATTATGGATATTGACCTGTAATTTTCTTTTCTCTTAATGTTCTTGTCTTGGATCATGGTATTTTGGTAATGCTGGCCTTGTAAAATGAGTTTGAAAGTGTTCTTTCCTCTTCAATTTTCTGTAAGAGTTTGAGAAGGATTGGTAACAATTCTTTACATGTTTGGTAGAATTCACCTGTGAAGCCATCTCATCCCGGACATTTATATGTTGGGATTTATTATTATTTATTTATTGTCATCATCATCATCTAATCCCTTCCTCATTGTTGGTCTGTTCCATTTTTCTATTACTTCATGATTAAATTTTGGTAAATTACATTTCTATGCATCTATCCATTTCTTCTAAGTTATCTAATTTTTTGGCATAAAATTGTTCATAGTAGTCTCTTATGATCCTTTGTATTTCTGCGGTATCAGTTATATTACTCCCTCACTTATTCCAGTCATCTTTTTTTTTCCTGGTAAGTGCAGCTAAAGGTTTGTCAATTTTGTATTTCTATTCAAAAAACCAACTCAGTTTCATTTATCGCTTCCATCATCTTTCTAGTCTCTATTTCATTTATTTCTGCTCTAATCTTTATTATTTTCTTCTGCTTTGTTCATTTTCTACTTCCTTGAAATGTAAAATTAGGTTGTTTGAGATCTTTCTCTTTTCTTAATATAAGTATTTACCGCTATAAATCTTCCTCTTAGAAATGTTTTTGCTAGATGCAATAATTTTTGGTATGTTTGTTTCCATTTTCATTCATCTCAAGATTTTTTTTTAAATTTCCCTTTCGATTTCTTCTTTTGACCCACTGTTTTTTCAGAAGTGTGCGGTTTACATATTTATGAATTTTCCAGCTTTCCTATTATTCGCTTTTTTACCATATCATGTGCTCAAATACTTGATAAGATTTCACTCTTATTAAATTTGTTAAGAGTTGTTTGTGGCCTAACATATGATCTATCCTGAAGAATGTTCCACGTTCCATTCTTGAGAAGAATGTATATTCTGTTGTTGGTGGTTGAAATGCTCTGTATTCTGTACATGTCTATTGGGTCCATTTGGTCTAAGTGTAATTCAAATCCATTATTTCCATATTATATTTCTATGTGGATGATTTATCCATTGTTGAAAGCAGGGTATTGAAATCCTCTATTATTGCATTGCTATCTACTTTTGTCTTCAGATCTATAAACTATTTAATGTATCTAGGTGTTCCAATACTGGATGTCTATATATATATATATATATATATATATATATATATATATATATATTTCTTAATGTTTATTATTTTATTTTTGAGACAGAGAAAGACACAGCATGAGCTGGGGAGGGGCAGAGAGAGAGGGAGACACAGAGTACAAAGCAGGCTCCAGGCTCTGAGCTGTGAGCACAGAGCCGAGCGACACAGGGGTCAAACTCGTCAAGTGCAAGATCACGACCTGACCCGACGTCTGAAGCTCAACCAACTGAGCCACCCAGGTGCCCCTATTGGATGCCTAAAAATTTACTATTGTTACAACCTCTCAGTGAATTGATCCCTTTATCTTCTTTATCTCTTGCTGCAGCTTTTCACTTAAAGTCTATTTTGTCTAATATCAGTATAGCTACTCCAGCTTCTTTTGGTTTCTATTTGCATAGAATATTTTTCCATCCTTTTAGTTTTGGTCTATGAGTGTTCTTATAGGCACCATATACTTGGATTTTTTTTTTTTTGTAACTCATCGAGCCACCCTATGTCTTTTAGTGGAGAATGTAAGCCATTTACATCATTGATAGGTAACACTTCTGTCTTTTAACCTATGTGCTAGAGTTCACTATTGCAATATTCAGAAAATTAACTATATACTTATATATTTACCTTTAACAGTGAATTTTATACTTCCATATATTTTCATGTTACTAATTCACATCCTTTCAGCTTGAAGAACTCCCTTTAGCATTTCTTATAAGGCAGATCTAATGATGATAAATTACCCCAGCTTTTATTTGCTTGGGAAAGACGTTATCTCTCCTTCATTTCTAAAGTTTGTGATGGATAGTTCTGAAGTATTCTTGGTTGATTGTGTTTTTTCTTTGAGCACATGGAAGGCCTGTTGGGCCTTCTGCTGAGAAGTCTGCTGACAGCTGTATCAGGATTCCCTTGTATGTGGTGAGTCTTTTTTCTCTTGCTGCTTTTAGAATTCTTTGATTTTTTTGAGAGCTTGACTACAATGTGATCTCTTTGGATTAAATCATTTTGGGGACACTTGAGCTTCATGTTCCTGGATGACTGCATCTCTCCCTAGTTTTGGCAAGTTTTTAGCCATTATTTCTTCAAATAAGTTTTCCCTGTCTTTTGCTCTCCTTTCTCCTTCTGGGACTCCATAATGTGAATATTGTTTCAATTGACGTTGTCCCATAATTCACATACACTTTCTTTGCTCTTTTTCAATTTAATTTCTTTTTTCCCACTGATTGGATAATATCAAGAGACCTGTCTTCACATTCATAGATTCTTTCTTCTACCTGATTGGGCCTGTTGTTGAAGCTCTCTACTGAATTTTTCATTTCATTCACTCATATGCTTAAGCTCCAAAATGTATTCGTCTTATGATTTCTCATTTTGTTCATACATTGTTTTCCTGAGTTTGTTTATTGTTCTCTTGAATCATGCTGAGCTTCCTTCAAATAGTTTTTTAGAATTTTCAGGTAACTTGTGGATTTCCACTTCTTTTGTGTCAGTTATTAGAAAATTATTGTGTTCCTGATAATGTCATGCTTGGTTTTTTTCCTATTTCTGATGGCTTTTGCATTGATGTCTGTGTATTTGAAGCAGTCACCTCAATATCTTTCAGCAATGTTTTGCGGTTTGTCATATATAGTTTTTATTATCATGAGGTAGTTTCCTTCTATTTATTGTTAGTTTGTTGAATGCTTTTATCATTAAAGGGTGTTGAATTTGGTCAAATGCATTTTTCTGCAACAATTGAGATGATCATGTGGGTTTTGTCCTTCATTCTTTTAATGTGGTGTATCACATTCTTTGTTTTCATATGTTGACCCAATTCTTGCATCCCAGGAATAAATCCCACTTGGTCCTGCTGAATCTAGGCTGCTAACATTCTGATGAGAATTTCTGCATCTGCAGAAACCAGATATACTGGTCTTTACTTTTCTTGTAGTTAACTTTGTCTGGCTTTGGTATCAGGCAATGCTGGCCTCGTATAAGTCTGGAAGTGTTCTTTCCTCTTTAATTTTTTGGAAAGTTTTGAGTAGAATTGTTGTTACTTCTATAAATGTTTGGTAGTATTTTCCAGTGAAGCCATCTGATCCTGGGTTTTTCTAGTTAGGAAGTTACTGTTTCAGTCTTCTTACTAGTTATAGGTATGTACAGAATTTGATTCAGTTGGTATTTTTGTCTGTTTTTAGGAACTTATCCACTTACTCTATGTTATCCAGTTGTTGGAGTATACTTGTTCATAGTAGTCTCCTGTAATACATTTATTTCTGTAGCATGTCATAATGTCTCCTTTACACTTCTGAGTTTGTTTATTTGAATCTTTTTTTCCTAGTTAATCTAGCTAAGAGTTTGTCAATTTTTTAAATCTTTTCAAAAGATTTTAGTTTCTTTGAAATTTTCTATTTATTTTATTTATTTATTTATTTATTTATTTATTTATTTATTTATTACTATTCTAATCTTTATTGTTTTCCTTTTTTTTCTGCTAACTTTTGATTTAGTGCAGTCTTCTAGTTCCTTGAGGTGTAAAGTTACGTTGTTGACTTGAGATCTTCCTTCTTGTTTAATGTGTTTACCACCATAAATATCCTTCTTTGTACTGTTTTTACTATATCCCATATATTATGGTATGCTGCATTTTCACTTTCATTTTCTCAAGATATTTCTTTTTTTTTTTTATTTTTTTTTAAATTTTTTTTTTTTTTTTACATTTATTTATTTTTGAGACAGAGAGAGACAGAGCAGAACAGGGGCAGAGAGAGAAGACACAGAATCGGAACAGGCTCCAGGCTCCGAGCCATCACCCAGAGCCCGACGCCTCGAACTCACGGACCGTGAGATCGTGACCTGGCTGAAGTCGGACGCTTAACCGACTGAGCCACCCAGCGCCCCATTTTCTCAAGATATTTCTAATCACTCTTGTGATTTTTCCCTTCACCCATTGGCTAACTAACAGTATACTGTTTAATTTTCATGTATTTGTGGATTTTCCAGTTTTTCTTCTGCTGTTGATTTCTAGTTTCATTCCATTGTGTTCTGAAAAGACACTTAGCATGATTTCAATCTTTTTAAACTTGTTAAGACTTATTGTGGCCTACATATAGTCTATCCTGGAGAACAATCTATGTGTGCTTGAGAAGAATGTGTATTCTGCTATTATTGGATGAAGTATTCTCTATATGTCTGTTCAATTGGTGTTGTCCAAGTCCTCTGTTTCATATATTGACCTTCTGGCTGGTTTTCCTATCCATTACTCAAAGTGGAGTACTGAAGTCTCCTACTATTATTGTGTCCCTTCAACAATGTTTGCTTCATACATTTGGGAGCTCTAATGTTAGGTGAACTGACCCTTTTATCATTATATAATGTCCTTCTTCATCTCTTATGACACTTTTTGATTTAAAGCCTATTTTGTTTGATAAATTTATGTCTTCTTGCTCTTTTGGTTACTATTTACATGGAATATCTTTTTCCATCCTTTTAGTGCATATGTGTCTTTAGATCTGAAGTCTCTTGTAGACAGTATACAGTTGGACGTTGTTTTTGTTTTGTTTTAATCCACTGAGCCAATCTAAGTCTTTTGATTAAGGAGTTTCACCATTTACATTTGAAGTAATCACTGACAGAAAAAAAAACTTCTGCTGCCATTTTGTTAACTGTTGTCTATAAATTCTTGCAGTATTTTGTCCTTCTTTTCCTCTCTTACTGCCTTCTTTTGTGTTTTGTTGATTTTTTTTTTTTTTTTTGGTGACATGTTTTGATTCCTTTCTCATTTCCTTTTGCACATCTCATGTGGTTACTGTGGGAATTAAATAAAGCTTCTAATTATAGTAATCTAACTTAAACTAATAAAAACTTCAACTGCATACAAAAACTTTATTCCTTTACATTTCCAACCTCCCACTTTATTTTACTCATATCACAAATTATATTTATATTGTATATCCATTAACATATATTTATAGTTATTTCTTATGCTCTGTCTTTCCAATTTCACACTAGAATTAAAAATGATTGGGGTGCCTGGGTAGCTGAGTCAGTTAAATGTCCAACTTCGGCCCAGGTCATAATCTCATGGTCCATGAGTTTGAGCCGCACACAGGCTCTGTGCTGACTGCTCACAGTCTGGAACCTGCTTCGGATTCTGTGTCTCCCTCTCTCTCTGCCCCTCCCCTGCTCATGCTCTTGCTCTCTCTCTCAAAAATAAACATTAAAAAAATTGTTTGATGATTTATGAACCCACAAAATACTACAGGATTCTATATTTCTTTTTATGTTTCCCTTTAGAGTACTTTTTATTTTCATATGATTAATTGCTGTTTAAAATCCTTTTGCTTCAGTTTAAATGACTCCCTTTAGCATTGTTTGTAGAATAAGTCTAGTAGTGATTAATTCCCTCAGTTGCTGTTTTTCCAGGAAAGTCTTAATTTCACCTTCATTTCTGAAGAACAGTCTTGATGAATATAGTACTCTTGATTGGCAGTTGTATTTCTTTCAACAAATTGAATATATCATCCAACTCCCTCTGGCCTACAAGGTTGCTGAGAATTCTGCTGATAAGCTTATTAAGAGCTCCTTGAGAAGTCACTTTTCTCTTGCCTTTTTCAAGATTCTGCCTTTATGGTCTTTACAGTGTGATTATGTGTCTTGGTGTGGATCTCTGGAATTACTCTAGTTGGAGTTCATTAAGTGTCTTCAATTTGTATTCCATTTCCTTCCTCAAATTTGGGAAGTGTTCAGCCATGATTATTCCAAATAAGCTCACTGCTCCCTTCTGGGACTTGTATAATACATATATTGATCTGTTTGATGGTGTACCATAAATCCCTTAAGCTTTCTTCACTTTTCTTCATTCTTTTTCTTTTTGCCCCTTTGACTCAAATTTCAAATGACCCATCTTCAAATGTACCAATTCTTTCACTTGATCAAGTTTGCTGTTGAACCCTTGCACATTTTTCAATTCAGTCATTTTATTCTTCATCTCTAGAATTTTTTTGTTTTTTATAGTTTACAGCTCTTTGTTGATATATTCATTTTGTTCCTGCACTGTTTTCCTGATTTTATTCACTTGTCTGTGTCCTCTTTTAGCTATCTTTTAGAGTTACTTTGAATTCTTTATCAGATAATTCATAGGTCTCTATTTCTTTAGGATTAGTTTTTGGAGATTAATTTTGTTCCTTTAAGAGGCCAATTTTTCCTTGTTTTTTTTTTTAATTTTTTTTTCAACGTTTATTTATTTTTGGGGGGACAGAGAGAGACAGAGCATGAACGGGGGAGGGGCAGAGAGAGAGGGAGACACAGAATCGGAAACAGGCTCCAGGCTCTGAGCTATCAGCCCAGAGCCTGACGCGGGACTCGAACTCACGGGCCGCGAGATCGTGACCTGGCTGAAGTCGGACGCTTAACCGACTGCGCCACCCAGGCGCCCCTCCTTGTTTCTTTTTATGCCTTGTGATCGTTTGTTGAGATCTGAATATTTGGAAAAACAGCCACTTCTCTCAGTCTTTACAGACTGACTTTTTATAAGGAAAGACCTTCTCCAGACAGGCTAGCAATTCTCAAATCTTTCCTGGGGATGTATCTTCTCTGGGATTATGTGTATAATTTCCAAGTGAAAGAGGTTTGCCCCTGTTCTCAAAAACTTAATATCTTGTTCACCCTGGTTTCTTTATGCAGTACTGCAGTCTCTCTGTTGCTATAACAAATCATAGAGTTTGCCTTGTTCTTGGCAGCCTCTAATCTCGCATCTAAAGTGCGCTACTGCTTCCTTCAGCACCCCAAGTCAAGAGAGATAGAAACCAGTCTCTCAAGCAGCCCTTGCAAAACCAGAACACTAGATGCAGGTTCCACTCTTCTTTTTTCCCCCAAGGGAGAAGCTAAGACTTGGGAGTTTTGTCCTGATCACACCCTGTTGTGCCAGGGTGAAGCCGAGCAAATGCAATGAACCTTCTTACCGGCTTCAACGCAGCTCTTCTTGGCTTTGTGTATGCCTGGGTGACTACAACCACTTAAAATTGTTTCTGGAATTCTCACAAAGGCAATATGGTCTATATATTGCTCTTAAGTCAGTGTCTCCACGGCAGAATGAGGTCCTAGTGCTTCCTATTCCACCGTCTTGCTGACATTACTCCCAAATTATCCTTAACTTTTACCATACAAAATGATATTGCATTTAGGTATTCCAAGTTGAATAAAATTATTACTTCCCTGGGCTACAATGTAAATGTTATAGTTACATTTTCAACTCATTTTCAGCAGATTAATGTTACCTAGTTGTGAACATATGGCAATGTGGGCTCCTCAAAAGCAAGGGTCATCTTTTTATTATCTCTACTGTTAATAAGTACGGTATCTCATACATAATAACTATTGTGTAAAAACTGCTTAATGAACGCTCTGAGTTATAAATACTTGCCTAGAGAAAAAAGTGTCAGTTTCATTGCTAAGAACGTTTTTCTTTTTAAAAGCCATTAATGATCTAAACGTATCCACCCAGATTGTGCTTGCTAATGGAGATAATACCAAGGCTCTAATATAACACTTATCCTTAGTTTTTAAAAAACTAAGCTTATTATTTTTAATTAACTAAAGTCCATACTTTGTTCAGATTTCCTTAGTTTACACCTAATGTGCTTTTTCTGTTTCCAGATACCACATCACATTTAGTTATCATATCTCCTTAGGCTCCTCTTGGGTTAGAAAGTTTCTTAAACTTCCTTTGTTTTTTAATGACTTTGACAGTTCTGAAGAGTATTGGCCAGGAATTTTGTAGAATGCCCCTCAACTGGGATTTTTCTGATGTTATTCTCATGATCACACTGGGGTTATGGTTAGGGGAGGAAAACTACAGAGGTAATGAACCATTCTCATCATATCATATCAAGAATACATCCTATTATCATAACTTACCACTGTTGATGTTACTTTTGATCAACTAGCTAAGGTAGTGTTTGGTTTCTCTAGTGTAAAGTGTACTCTTTTCCCCTCCTTTCTATATTTACACTTTGGAAGGAAGTCACTATGTGCAGGATATTACCTTTCTGAGAAAACTTAGCCTGTTATTTTGTAGCATGTTCCACATTCTAGTTTGCTTGATTTTTTACAGTGTCATTTAATTTGCTCCTTTATCCTTGCATGTCCTGTAAGTCTCAATTATATGATTGACACTGTATACATCACATCAGATGATATGTATCATCAGAGTGACCCATATCAGCAATCATTCGGTTAGGATGAAAACACCAGAGCTCTTCATTGTAAAGGCACATTTTTTTTTTTTCTTTCCTTTGCAGTTAGCAAGAAATCTATGGTGTATGCTTTGGTGTCTTGTTCTTTGTCCATGGATATCTGTGCTATAAGAAAATAATATACAAAGGTGATGGCCTCAAAGCTCCTCTTACAGCAGTAATTCTCTATCTCCTCATTCAAACACCTCCTGAAGGTCTACTCAGTTCTAGGCACTGCTTAGCTTCTGTGGCGATGGGCTCTGTCCTTCAGCAGCACATCCCAGTGCTACAGAGTGCTACAAGAGTTTCAATAAAGTCTGACCAGTCTACACTGGTGATAAGCACAAGGTGCTTTCTTTGGTGATTTTCATGCAAATCACCTGCACCTGGCGCAAATCAGCTGCAGCCTCACAAGGCTCCACCTTGAAATTGTCTTTCACACAGGCCAACACAGGAAAGGCTGTGTCAGCGTGAGGGGAAGATGAGGGAAAACTTTGCACCAGCAAGAGAAGCACTCATTTTTCTCCCTGTTTGATCAGATCCTGGGGAGCTCAGCATTCATGGCCACCTGCCCCCCGACCCTTCCCCCACAGGCCTGGGCACGACAGGCTTTAGGCCACTGTTGGGGGAAGGGTGACCAAAAGTCAGGAAGCCCTGGGCATTCAGGATGACACCTGCCTGCAAAATCTCCACGCACTGAACATCTGGGTTCCTGCTTCTACACTGTGGGTTCCGAGAGCAGGACCACGGTGCCCCTCGTAGCCTCTTGGGGGAGGTGCACAAGGGTCCCAGGATTGAGGCAAGGGCAGGTCCAAAGGATACCATCCCACCTTCCCCTTTAGGCCCAGCTGAGAGTTGACAGCAGGAGGTGAACAGGGTTCCAGGCACACCTCATTCTTCCCTTGAGTTCCTCCACGACTGCACCTTGGATGAGATTTGTGCAATCCAAATCAGCCTTTGGAGGGAACAAAGCCATGTCTTGAAAACAAAGCCAAACAACTATTCTGAAGACACTAGAAGCATCTGGGCAATTTTATGGTCATCAGCAGAGCACTTCTGGGGTCTGATTTGCCTATGTCTTGATTGCGCCTCTAGGTACTGTCTTACTTTTCCATATATATACATATACATATACATATGTATATGTATATATATTTACATAATTAATTGCTCTAGTAACGAACCCTCTAGCTTCATTGCCCTCTTTTAGTTTCTCTCGGTCTTTTTTCTTGCTACCATTCTCCTTTCAGCATGGATTGGGTCATTATTATGGCTGAACTGCCAGAATCTTTGTCCCTTTCATAGGCTTCATGGGGTAGTGCATCTTCGTGAGATCTGCGAGATCATTTTGCTGTCCATTTGTGTGGTATTTGTGGTGTACTCTCCTATGATCCTGTTGCCAAAGATTGATTCTAGAGCTGCTTTCCGTTAAGTGGGCTGGGTTGTTGGTACACTACTAAGAAAGAATGAGTTCAGCGGTAAGTATATTTTGCCATGAAGCCTTTGGCTTGCCTCCTATGTCTTCCCATTATGTCTTACTTCAACATTCAGGACACTCTGTTCTATAGGCGTGATCTGACTGGCTCTATGAGAACCCTCCTGTGGACCTTGTCATATGCAGATAAGATAAGCCAAGAGAGTCACATTGAGTTTTCAGTGGCATTAAAATCTTTTGACAAGGGCTCCTGGTAACCCACAAATCCTCACAACAGTTGTGGAGATGTGTAATGTAATGTATATATTTTTCAAACTGTAAATGGGGTACCTAGGTGGTTCAGTCCGTTGAGTGTTTGACCTTGGCTCAGGTGGTGATCTTGCGGTTTGTGTGTTGGAGCAACCGAGTTGGGTACTGTGCTGGGCCTGGAGCATGCTTCAGATTCTGTGTCTCCCTCTCTCTCTGCCCCTCCCCTGTTCGTGCTCTGTCCATCTGTCTGTCTCTCTCAAAAATAAAACGTTAAAAAAAAAACCCTGAAATTGAGGTCAATGTATTTATTGTAATTCTATTTCACATTAGCATTCTTTATCTCATCTAGTTAAACTTGTCAACATCTGTTTGGGTGGTGTCTCAGTCCGCTCGGCCTGCTCTAACAAAATCGAACACAGAAATTTCTTTCTTATGGCTCTGAGGGCCAGGAAGTCTAAGATCAAGGCCCCAGCATGGTTGAGTCCTATGAGGGCCATCTTCTCGATTCATAGCCAAACACCTTAGGGCTGTGTCCTCACTTGGTAGAAGGAGCAAGGGGTCTCTGTGGCGTCTCTTTTACAAGAGCACTAATCCCATTCATGAGGACCTTATGGTCTAATCAACTTCCAGAGGTCCACCCGCTAATACCATCACATCAGGCATCAGGATTCCAACATATGGATTTTGAGGGGAAATGAACATATGGATGTTAGCAGATGATGACATGACCATGTGTTGTAGCATCTCCACTTTGTGTGCCTTGGCTGGGAGTCTTTGAGGAAATTACTGAAGCTCTCATTGACTCAGTTGATTCACTTGTAAAAGGAGAAGTGCCTTAGTGTTGTGGGAGGCCATGGGAAAGTCCCCCACTTGAACCTTAACTCTTTGTGTTGGCTGGATCAACAGATTGTGAACTTGGCTCTAAGCAGGCCCTCTGGCATGTTGATTTCTTAACAGATGCACAGTGGCTCTGAGGGGATGAAGACTTGGCAGTCTAGTCAGCGACTAACCTGGATGCGGCAGGTTCCTGAAAGTACCACATGATCTCTGCTTGTTTCCCTCCTCTCTTCCTTTGCCATTTGAACACCCACCATACATGAAGAGGCTCAGGTGATTGATGTCTGAGAACAGGATGCTGACTGTTCCCTCAGGTAAGAGTTAAGTGCCAGACCTGGGCAAACCATTTTGAGTACCTCCTAGCTCATGTATTTTAATTGCCTCTTTGTGGAGTGTAAACCTCTTAGACCTTAACCTAGAGGTCCATGGTGCAGAAAAGCTTAGCAGATGGAGGGGAAAATGGAAACAGAGTTGGATATAGATGTTAGCCTCAGGGGAAAGAATGTGGTTTGAGTTGGGAAATGAGGAGGTGGGTAAAGGGAAGGTGCAGATATGTATCGGGTGGCCCTCCTGCCGTCTCACTCCCTCTCTCTCCATAGTAAAGAAACATGAACAAATAGAACGTTCCCCAGGGCAGGTGCTGGCCCCGGTCACAGCCATTCATTCGCTTTGTAATTAACTTGACGGTGTTACTTTAGCATTATTGAATATTTGAGTATTATTATTTGAGGAGCACTGGGTTCATGTACAGCCACCTCCCTGGGAAACCAGCTTTGCAAAAGCTTCCTGGGTCTCTTCAGGGGTGAAAGGGAGGTGATCACCTTGGGAGGAGACACCTGCCAGTCCCTGTCCCACTGGCCTGGTCTCTGGAGCCCTCTGCCTGACTCCCGGCTGTCAGGCTGGCGGGCAGTCGGTCAGAGCATCTGGTGGGCACAGGGAGGTGCGGTGGTGCAGACCTTGGAGCCCAGGAGCTGTGCCCCCTGCGGGGGGGTGGGGGTGGGGGTGGGGGTGGGGGGATGGGGCGGCCTGGATCCTGGGCCCAAGCAGATGTGCGGGAGCGCGCGCACGAGTGCGCGCATGCGCGTGGGCCAGGGCCAGAGCCCCGTGAGGGACACAGCTGAGGCTGCGGCGGTGCTATGAGTTGGCTCCCAGCCCGCCTGCCGCCCCAAGCCCCCAATGGTCTGGGCCAGCCAGGGACTGACGCCCACCTCAGCCCCCGACCGGGGAAATGCTGCTGCCTGGCGCCTACGACTCGGTAGCCATGGCATTGGCGGTAGGGGTAGCGGTAGTGCTCACAGGGCGCTCGCGGGAGCGCGGGCGGAGCCCCGCGTGCAGAAGACTGGGAGCCATGAGCCTCCAGCCTCGGAGGGTGGCGGCCCTGCTGCTCCTGCTGCTCCTGGAGCCAGAGGCCAGGGCGCGGGACGCGCTTCCCAGGCGCCTCGGTCTTTGGCCGCGCTGGTGGAGTGCCAGCACTGGCTGGAGCAGAGCACGATGCGATGCCCCCCGGCGCCCCAGAAAGACCATTTGGGAGAAGCCTAAAGGTGGAGCAGCTGAGACCCACAGCCTCCCTCCAGGACCTGCCTCAGTCGCGGTGCTGCCAAGGTAGGGACCCTAGTGAGAAGGTCGCACGTGGCCTTCCCCCCTGCCCCTCTCTGTCTTCCCCTTCCATGAGCACCCCCCCACCTCCCTGGTGCTCCGGGTTTCTTCTTGGGCTCTTTTGCGGCTGCGGTCTGGAGGCCTCAGGAGTGGGCTTTCTGGGTTGGACCCCGGTTCCCTGGAGGAGGAGGGCCCCAGATCGAGTAGGGGGTTAGGCTCAGGCGGTGGGAAGTGGCTCAGGTCGAGAGGAGAGGGGCGCCCTGAGTGCCCATGGAGGTCTGACTGGGTTGGTGGTTGGCGGGTGGAGGTGGGATTCTAGGAAGGAAGGAACGAACTAACGAAGGAAGGAAGGAAAGCGTGGACCTGCGGTTGTGGGAAAGTGTCAAGGCAGGGCCAGGGAAGTGGCAGCCATGAGCAGGAGGAATCATTCCTGCCTGGGAAAATGAAGTACAAGGGACCTGAGAGTCCAGAGAAACATTCCAGGGAGAGTCGGGGTGGTGGGCCTGATTTGCTGGAGGCCAGCAGGGGACGGTGTTGAAGGGATTGAGAGTGGAAGCAGCAGGTGAACACAGGCCTCCTGCCTCCCCCCTCCACACCTGCTCTCCTGCCATGCCCAGCCCCGCCGCGCCCCTGGTGGCAGAGTTGCACCCTCTGATGGGGAGGGGGAGATCTCACCCCGCTTGTGGCGAAAGGGGGTCCTCTATCATCGTGGGAGTCAATGGGACTAGGGGGTAGGAGTCTGGATTAGGGCAAGTGCAACTCCCTGTTGAGCTCTTCCTTTCTGAAGGCAATGTGCATTCCATCAATGAACTCGGAGCCAGGGAGGCAGGAATAAGTGGCGCTTCTGTGTTTTAGAGGGTGGTGCAGACTCTTTCCTCCTTGGAGATGTGTGCTGAAGAGAACTGGGTGTTGTGGATGGCGTCCAAAGTCATCTCTTTGGGATATGTTGGGTGGGAACGTCTTCTTCGCACTCTGGTGAGCAAGGTGGATGGAAAAGCTCCTTGTCCAAGGCAGACCTGTGGGTTTTGTTGTTCCTATCAGTGGGGCGTTGTGCTTCCCGTGTCCGTGGAGCGCCTCCTGTCTTGCATTCGTTCCGTGTTTCAAGAGTTTCAGTCCTTGGCAATCACATCTCCTCCGGGACTCCCCAGGCAGCACGAGGGAGCAGTGACTCGGAGCCCACCGGGTCCCTAGAAACCAGTGCGTGTGTACTGGAGCAGGCAGTGCTCCTCTCTCAGCCTCCTTTGGAAATGAGGTCTTGAGCAAACGGTCTTTCATTGCATGGGTTGTACCTCTCCCCGGTTGTTGGGGGCGGGGGCGAGTGTGTGTGCGTGAGTGTGGTGCTGTGGCCCTTGTGGAGTCCGGACGGCGTCAGGGACCCAGTTCTTTGTAAGGAATGCGTTTTGTTGCATGGGAATATCTCATTTCACTAGAGAATTCCAATCCTGTCTCAAAGGTTAAAAATATCCTGAAGGAGCACCTTGACCTCACTGAAAGCAAAGGCCTAAGAGCAGAGGCTTTCCCACACTTCCATGTCGAGGTGACTGGTGCTTTATGTTTTCAGGAAGATGGTATGGTGTAGTCCACTTGGAACAGCTCAGGCTCCTAAGCGTCTGTTTGGTCCCTGAGGGGTGAGTTGTGTCTCTCCAGAATGAAGGAGATTATGGTGACCTTGAGTATCATTACCTTCACGATTACCGTGATTATTGTGCCTGAGTCATCGCATGGATATTGATCCGTGAGCTCGCCATGTGAGAGGTTTCCTTGGTAAAGTAGTCGCCCTGCGTGTCGTCGAAACTTGGTTGTGGTCCCAACACCTTTGATGCTTTGCAAGTCCTGAAGCGGCTCCACGGGTGTGCAGTCCCTGTTGCCATATAGGTGAGGAGGCAGAGTCTGTTGACCTGAAGCCCGTCCAAGTATCCAGGGAGATGTGCGAGGGCCTCTCCCTGAGGCACTGGGTTCCTAGCCGGCACCACCCGGAATCAGGCAGGGAGGTTTTCTTGATGCCAGCGGGAAGTCCTGAGGAGGGAGGGGGAGCCGGACACCTTCAGGGGAAGGAAGGGATCCCTCCCCTGCCTCACCAGCCCCAGCAGTTGCCTAGGTGCTGGCCACGAGGGAGGGGACTGCCTTTGCGTGTTTGTTTTCTCCTTGGTCTTATCCCACCTTGGTAGAGCGCTTAGCCTGTTCCAGGCACTGTTCTGAGCACTTGAGAGATCTATGCTGACGACACAGAGTACCTCAGCAAGGACTCTGGTCCCCGTTCCTATTTCCAAGGGAAGATGTGAAAGAATATGTGCCGGGGGTCACTGCTGTGACGGGGGAAGACTCGAGACATGAAGCCCGGCAGTCGGGCGCCACATGAGCGTGCTGCACCGCTGGCTTTCCCACTGCTGCCTGTGGAGAGGCAGGGAAAGCATTTGCACCTAGCGTGCGTGCCCTGCGAGCACCGGTGGGCTTGGAGACGTGTGTGTGCCCTCAAACGGGGAATCCAGCAAAATAGGCTCTGGGGCCTGAGTCACGCCCTCTGCGGGGAACCCTGTCATTTCACATCCAGCCTGAGACACTTTGCAGAGTGACACGCGGGGCTCTTGGTGAGGGTGGCGTCACAGCGGGGGGCATGGGTCAGCAAGACCTTCCTAGGACCCCGTCTTCTTCATACTCTGGCGAGGAAGGTGGACTCGAAAGCTCCTCGTTCCAGGCCGACTTTGGGTTTTGTTCTTCATATCCGTGGGGTGTGGCGCTTCATGTGTCCATGGAACGCTTCCTGTGTTGCATTCGTTTTGTGTTTCAAGAGTTTCAGTCCTTAGGAGTCACATCTCCTCCAGTATTCACCAGGCAGCCTGAGGGAGCAATGACTCTGAGCCCGCCGGGTCTCTAGAAACCAGTGCATGTATACCTGAGCAGACGGTGCTGGTCTCTCAGCCTCCTTTGGAAATGAGGTCTTGAGCAAACGCTCTTTCATTGCATGGGTTCCACCTCTGTCAGGTTGTTGGCGTTTGTGTTCGTGCATGTGTGTAATTGTCTGCGGTGCCATGTCTTGTATTTAGTCAGGACCATGGCAGGGTCCCAGTTCTTTCCAAAGAAACAGTTTTGTTGCATAGGAAATTCTCATTTCAATAGTGTGTCCCCATGCTGTTACAACGGATGAAAACTTCCTGCAGGCAGCACCGTGACCTCACCGAAAGCAAAAGTCTGAGAACTGAGGCTTTCCCAAACTTACATATCAAGCTGACTGGTACTTTATGTTTTCAGTAAGATGGTGTGGTGTCGGCCACTTTGAGCAGCTGAGGCTCCTAAGCATCTGTTTTGTCCCCGGGGGGTGAGTTGTCTCTGTCAGCAATTCTGGAGATTATGATTGTCTTGAAGATCATTATTTTCTTGATTACCATGATTACTATATTCTGCATAACCCATCGCATGGAATTTGATAAGGAGCTCGATTCCCGGAACCTTTTTGTCACCAAACGCTCGCTACAACAAGGAGAAAAACAATCACTTTTGTGTGATGGACAATGCACCTTAACTTCATTGTACTCTTTTAGTGGTATGTACATATGTTGAGGGTAATGAAAGTGTCCACTTAGATCTAAGGAGTTTTAGTGACATCATGGTACTTCAAGTAACCATAAATGTAATGGAAAATCTAAGTTACCTAATAATCTAAGCAATCTGTCCTGTTGGATACGAAATCCTAATTAAAGAACTCAAGTCCTGGTAAAGAACTGCCAAGTCCTTGTAATTGGTTACTATTCACGTAGGTCTAGTGAATGGAATGGACTGAACTAATGTCTCTGAAATAGAGGAAGCTAGAATTTGAGATACTGAGTCACCTTTACTCTCCCTTTCCCTGTTGACATGGTCTTTTTTTATTCGATGATGTGTCTTGACCTTTACCTATTTCCCTCCTTCCTGCACCCCCCCCCCCCCCCGTTGCAATCATCTTTATGTATGGATGGGCTTGTTTCATTCTGTTTTGAGGATTTTTGTTTTTTGTTTCCTTAGTTTTTGAGTCAGATTCCCCATATATGTGCAAGCATTCTGTATGTGTTTTTCTCTGTGTGAGTTTTTTCACTGGCAAAATGCCCTCCAGGCTATTATAAACACTGTGGCATAATAACAGGTGTGAAGGAATTTCGGGAGTTAGTGATTTCATGTTCAGAGTAGTACCTAGGGGGGTAATTGAGGGACGTTGCTGGATGATATGGATGTTCTCCTCTGAATTGTGTGAGGAAACTTTACATTGTTTGCGACTGCCTCTGCACCAAGTTCCAATGCCACCAACAGGGCCCAATGATTCGCTTTCTTCCACATTGTACCCGATGCTTGTGTTTTCTTGTCTTTTTGATAAGACCATTCAGACAGGTTTCAGGTGATATCTCTTTGGCTTTGGACTTTCATTTCCCTAATGTGGAGTGACATGGAACTTCTCTTCATGTATGTGGTGGCCATCTGTATGTCTTCATTGGAAGAATGCTTCTTCAGGACTCTGCCAGTTCTATCATTGCTCTTTGGTTTTGCATTGTCGCTCTGTAGGAGTTCTTGATATCTTTTGTGTTTTAACCCTTGACCATGTATATAGTTTGCAAGTATTTTCTCCCATTAACAATGTTGCCTTTCCATTCTGTGGAAGATATTGTTGCTGTGCAGAACTTGTTTTTTTTTTTAGTTTCATGTAGTCCCACTTGTTTAGTTTTCCTTTGTAGCTTTGGCTTCTGGTGTCAAATCCCAAAACTCAAGTCAAGACTGTGATCCAAACATTCTCATGGGTTTGGCATTTGGCTCTGTCCAGCAAAGCCAAGGACAGCAGAAAGGATTGCTTCACACTCCATGCATGTCAAGAGAGGTGAGAGGGAGTTTAAGGGACGTCTCTGCGAGCTGCTCTCAGGCTCCCGTAGTCATTAAGCCTACAAACGATGTGCAACACACCAGCGGGCCACATGCTAGAAAGAACGTATTGAAGACATGGTGCGAACCATATCTAGACAGGATAAAATATTCCACGTGACAACACGGTCCAAGGACTTGGTGAGCCCATGCAGAACCCAACCCCTAGATACACACGCACTAGATCAGCCAAGTCTCGCCTGCCCCCCAGATACACACCAACTAGGTAAGTGAGCTGCTGCTGGCTGTTTGCAGGAAGGCCAGAGAGCAGTGATCTGCTCTGCCAAGCGTGCCCTGTAATCTCCCAACTCAGGAGATCGTTGTGCGATTTCCCACACCTTCTGTCCAAGTTCTTATCCAGGTATTTATGGTTTCAGGTCTCAAGTCTGTAGTACATTTCAACTTCGTTTCTGCGTGTGATGCTAAATAGGTGTCAAGTTGTTTTTCCGCGCCTGTTGTTTTTCTGTGCTCAGTGATTCTGGGCACCACCATTGAGGAAGACTGCCTTTGCCTCAGGTTATATTCTTGGTTCTTTTGTTGTGAATTAATTGGTTACATATGTGTGGGTTTCTTCCTGGGACTTCACTTCTGTTCCAATGACCTGTGTGTCTGCTTTTACCCCAAGACTGTACTACTTGGGTTATTGTAGCTTTGAGATCTAGTTTCAAATCAAAAAGCATGATGCTTCCAGATGTGGTCCTCGTTCTCTTAATGACTTTGGTATTCAGAGCCTTTTGTGCTTCTGTCCACCTTGAAGGATTATTCTATTTTTGGGAAAGTGCTTCAACTTTGTAAAGGATTGCACCTAGGGAATGTGTAGGTGGCTTTAAGTAGTGTGGACATTTTGACAATCTTAATTCTTGGGATCCACTAGCATAGAATGTCTTTCTGCTTATTTCTGTCTGTTCAAATTCTTTCTCCACTGATTTCTGGTTTTCAGTAAAGAGATCTTTCATCTTCTTGGTTAAATTCATTCTTTTCTTTTTAAGTTTTTTATGTTTATTTATTCTTGACACAGAGAGATACATGGAAACACACACACATACACACACAGAAAGAGAGAGAGAGAGAGCACGTGTATGAGTGGAGAAGAGCTGAGAGAAAGGGAGACACAGAATCTGAAGCAGGCTCCAGACTTTGAGCTGTCAGCACAGAGCCCAACAGAAGTCTCACAACACAAATCATGAGGTCACGACCTGAGCGAAAGTCAGATGCTTCACTGACTGTGACACCCAGGTGCCTGTAGGGTGATTTATTGTCAAGAATTTTCTTCTTTTGGAGTGATTTTAAAATTATTTTCTTAATTTCTCGCTCTGATAGTTTGTGATTCATGTACAGAAATGAAGCACATTATGTACAACGGCATACATATGTTAACAGGACTGAAATCATTTATAAGGTCTACTAGTACTGTTGTAGAGTCACTGTGGTGTCTCTAGAGCATATCATGCACTCCCAGTAAGTGAAAAAGTATCTGGGAATATAGGGTGATGTGATCGAATTTAGATGAGAGTAAGCAGATATATGGAGTGAGAGTGTGCAAATTTTCTGAAATGTTTCGTGGTTGATATAATCCACCAAGTCCATAAAGAAGGTTTGTTTGGATATATGTTTTCTTTCAACCAGACCCAGAGAGCTGTAACATAAATATATGGTTCCCAACACATTGCCACAACACGCCCTGTGCATCTTGGGAGCTGGCCACCTTGTCTCTCTTTTCTGTCCTGGAACCCAGTGCCTGACTCCACCGCTCAGTGAATTCAATTCAGAATACTGCAGTTGGGACGAGACCTACATTTTTCATAGACTTCCTGAAAGGCACCTCAAAAACATTGGATTTTACAGAGTTGGGTCTGATCTGCCTGGAATCCTCTGAGGATGTGTCAGTTGGAATGGCACTTTCTTTGCTGGGAGATCAGGGAGCCCTGCAGTATTCCTGTGTGCCTTGTGGTGGGTCACCAGAGGGTGCTGTGTGGCTGCTCATGACAGGGACACTGCTCCCCAAAGATGAGGCTGGCAGGTGCCGGGCGCCACTGCTGGAGGAGCCTGAAGGGTGGAGGGGCTTGACTCGGTATCAAAGCCTGACTGAGACTCCATCCTGCAGTCTCCCTGAGCTGCTGATATGCTGTGTAAAGCACTCTCTTGCTTGCCGAGGTTCAAGTGGTTTTGGCTGTTGCCACTGAATCCTCAGGATGAACCCATTCAGGTCATGGTCTTTAACTCATTGACCTGACCTGCACTTAAGGTACTTTCCTGAGAGTAAGCGACCCAGCCTGGGAGGAGAGCCAGCAAGCAGACAGCAGTGGCCCAGCCTGCATCCTCCACTGGCCTGAAAGCAGGGACTGGCTGCTCTTCTGAGAGGCAGAGCTATGGACCTGGAGGTGCACAGGCCACTGGGGTTTGTCATGGGATGGGGCCTGGATGGGTGTGTTCTAGGACATGGGGCAGGGATGCTGTGCAGGAGGTCAGAATGAGGGAGTGTGGTTTCTTCCCTGCCCCATGGGTCACTCCTAGGTACCCTGATGGCCTCAGTGCTGGCTTGTCCTCCTATTCTTCAGGGATCCACTCAGTCCCGGGGGTCCCTGATTTTCACATAAGACCGCAACGGAGTAAAGAGTCTGTAGATATTGGAAACTGGAGGCAGTGCCCGAAAAATGCCTATAAATTACGTCCCCAAAGTTGTGCTAGGTGTACACGCCTAAAGAAAGAGAGAGTTCCCGTACAGATGTGCCCTTTTGTACAATGATGAGAGTCAAAATATTGGAATTGGCCCAGTCATTCAGCTTCTGGAGACGCAGAGTACAGGATGATGTGTGGCCCCTGAGAATGCAGAAGGGGACAGGACTGTGCCTGTCCACTGTGGGGACATACCATAGTACAAGACCATAGTCCTGGATGGATGCCCAACCTGCTCACCACGCGTAGACACAAACAGAGACACCTGCTGCACTCAAAGCCAAAGGACTGTGAAGATGACACCATGTCTTACGGGCTATTATTTCTTCAAAGAATGTATATTTTTTCTCTGTCTGTATTTGTTGTTTCCTCTTTATTTATTTGGAAAGAGCGAGAAGTGGAATCCTGACCAGGGCTTCAAGCTGTCATTGCAGAGCCTGACTTGGGACTTGATCTCAAGAACCATGAGATCATGAACTGAGCCAAATCGACTCAGAAACTCACCCATTGAGCCACCTCGGTGCCTGTCTTCATTATTTAAATCTTCCTTTTACTAAATAAACATCACCTGTAGAAAACCTTTAACAACGTTATACTTTATCGCCTAATAGATTAGTATAAATGGAATATTGACTGCTACATTTGGGTATTTTTATAATATGCACATTAGACCAATATCACCATGGCCTGTCCAGGAAAATGAAAGATTTTCAAGGAATTCTCTCTGGTCCAGACATTTGTCTTCTGGCTTCTGCTCTTGTGTCAAACCCCAGAGGGTCCCCATGCCAGACAATGAAGATATTTCAAGTAGGGGCCTTCACCTAATCTTTGTTCTTTGTTCTTTGATAAAATGTCCGTATCATAGAAATTCCAGAAGAGTCAGAGAAAAAGGGGCTGAGGGTGTACTTGAACAAATAATAGCTGAGAACTTCTCCAATCTGGGGAAAGAAACATGCATTGAAATCCAAGAGCTACAGAGAACTCCCTTCAGACATAACTTGAATCGATCTTCTGCACGACATATCATAGTGAAAGTGGAAAAAGAAGGATAAAGAGAATCCTGCAAGCAGCTAGGGATAAATGGGCCCTAACATACAAAGGTCGACACAGAAGGGTAGTAGCAGACCTATCTATTGAAACTTGGCAGTCCAGAAAGGAATGGCAGAAAGTCTTCAATGTGATGAACAGGAAAAATATGCAGCCGAGAATCCTTTATCCAGCAAGCCTGTCATTCAGAATAGAAGGAGAGATAAAGGTCTTCGCAAACATACAAAAACTGAAAAATTCATCACCACTAAACCATCCCTATGAGAGATCCTAAGGGGGATTCTGTGAGGGAAATGTTGCAAGGACCACAAAATACCAGAGACACCACTACAAGCATGAAAACATCAGATGTCACAATGACTCTAAACCCATGTCTTTCAGCAGTAACACTGAATGTAAATGGACTAAATGCTCCAACCAAAAGACATAGGGTATCAGAATCTATAAAAGAAACAAGACCCATCTATTTGCTGTCTACAAGAGACTCATTTTAGACCTAAGGACAACTTCAGATTGAATGTGAGGGGATGGAGAACTATCTATCATGCTACTGGAAGTCAAAAGAAAGCTGGAGTAGCCATACTTTTATCAGACCAACTAGTCTTTACATTAAAGGCTGTAACAAGAGATGAGGAAGGACATTATATAATAATTACAGGGTCTATCCATCAAGACGTTCTAACAATTAAAAATGTCTATGCGGTGAATATGGAAGCCCCCAAATATATAAAACAATTAATCACGAACATAAGCAACCTCATTGATAAGACTGTGGTCATTGCAGGGGCTTTCATACTCCACTGACAACATTGGATAGATCATGTAGACACAGATCATTAAAGAAACAAGGGCCCTGAATGATACATTGGATCAGATGGACTTGACAGATCTATTTAGAACTCTGCATCCCAAAGCAACAGAATATACTTTCTTCTCGACCGCACATGGAACATTCTCCAAGATAGATCACACACTGGGTCACAAAACAGCCCTTCATAAGTATAAAAGAACTGAGATCATACCATGCACACTTTCAGACCACAGTGCTATGAAACTTGAAATCAACCACAGGAAAAAGTCTGGAAAACCTTCAAAAGCATGGAGTTGAAAGAACACCCTACTGAAGAATGAATGGGTTAACCAGGCAATTAGAGAAGAAATTAAAAAATATATGGAAACAAATGAAGATGAAAATACAACAATCCAAACTCTATGGGGTGCAGCGAAGGCAGTCCTGAGAGGAAAACACACTGCAATCCAGGCCTATCTCAAGAAACAAGGAAAATCCCAAATACAAACTCTAACAGCACACTTAAAGGAAATAGAAGCAGAACAGCAAAGGCACTCCAAACCCAGCAGAAGAAGAGAAATAATAAAGATCAGAGCAGATATAAAAAATAGGAAAAAAAGAAAAACAACTGTAGAGCAGATCAATGAAACCAAGAGTTGGTTTTTTTTGTTGTTTTTTTCTTTTTTTTTGAAAAAAAATAAACAAAATTGATAAACTTCCAGCCAGGCTTCTGAAAAAGAAAAGGGAGATGACCCAAATAAATAAAATAATGAATGAAAATGGAATTATTACAACCAATCCCTCATAAATACAAGCAATTTATCAGGGAAACCTATGAAACATTATATGGGAACAAACTGGACAACCTGGAAGAAACGGACAAATTCCTAAGCACCCACACACTTTCAAAACTCAAACAGGAAGAAACAGAAAACATGAACAGACCCATACCCAGCGAAGAAATTTAATCAGTTAAAATATATCTCCCGGGGCGCCTGGGTGGCACAGTCGGTTAAGCGTCCGACTTCAGCCAGGTCATGATCTCGCGGTCCGTGAGTTCGAGCCCCGCGTCGGGCTCTGGGCTGATGGCTTGGAGCCTGGAGCCTGTTTCCGATTCTGTGTCTCCCTCTCTCTCTGCCCCTCCCCCGTTCATGCTCTGTCTCTCTCCGTCCCAAAAGTAAAAATAAAAATGTTGGAAAAAAAAAATATCTCCCAACAAGTAAGAGTCCAGGACCAGATGGCTTCCCAGGGGAATTCAACCAGGCATTTTTTTTCATGTGACATTTATTGTCAAATTGGTTTCCATATGACACCCAGTGCTCATCCCAACAGGTACCGTCCTCAGTACCCGTCACCCACCCTCCCCACCCTCCCACCCCCATCAACCCTCAATTTCTTCCCAGTTTTTAAGAGTCTCTTATGGTTTGGCTCCCTCCCTTTTTGTTTTTTTCTTTCCCCTCCCCCATGGTCTTCTATTCAGTTTCTCAGGCATACACATTTTCAATAAAATAGTTGACTGAATCCAAGACTGCACTACAAAACTAAACTGAGATCAATTAGTATTTATCCCAGAAATGCAAAGATGTTTTATTTTTTTAATTTATTTTTTTAATTTATTTTTTAATATGAAATTTATTGTCAAATTGGTTTCCATACAACACCCAGTGCTCATCCCAACAGGTGCCCTCCTCAATACCCATCAGCAGGCATGGAAAGCAGAGATAATATCTATCGTTCTCAAGCTGTTCCAGAAAATAGAAAGGGAAGGAAAACTTGCAGACCCATTCTATGAAGCCAGCATTACTTTCATTCCCAAAACGGGCAGAGACCTAGCAAAAAACAGAGAACTACAGGCCAATATCCCTGATGAATATGGATGCAGAAATTCTCAACAAGATACTAGCAAATCGAATTCAACAGCATGGAAAAAGAATTATTCACCATGATCAAGTGGGATTCATTCCTGGGCTGCCGGGCTCGTTCGATGTTCCCAAGTCAATCAGTGTGATACATCACATTAATAAAAGAAAAGATAAGGACCATATGATCCTGTCAGTCGATGCGGAAAAAGCATTTGATGATTCAGCATCTTTTCTTAATCAAAACCGTCAAGAAAGCTGGGATAGAAGGAACATACTTAAACATCACAAAAGCCGTTTATGAAAAGCCCACAGCTAATATCATCCTCAGTGGGGAAAAACTGAGAGCTTTCCACCTGAGATCAGGAACACGACAGGGATGTCCACTGTCACCAGTGTTGTTTAACATAGTGTTGGAAGTTCTAGCATCAGCAGTCAGACAACAAAAGGAAATCAAAGGGATCCAAATTGGCAAAGATGAAGTGAAGCTTTCACTTTTTGCAGATGCCATGATATTATACATGGAAAACCCAATAGACTCCACCAAAAGTCTGCTAGAACTGATACATGAATTCAGCAAAGTCGCAGGATACAAAATTAATGTACAGAAATCAGTTGCATTCTCATACACTAATAGTGAAGCAACAGAAAAACAAATAAAGAAACTGATCTCATTCCCAACTGCACCAAGAATCCTAAAATACCTAGGAATAAACCTAACGAAAGATGTAAAAGATCTGTATGCTGAAACTATAGAAAGCTTATGAAGGAAATTGAAGAAGATACAAAGAAATGGAAAAATACTCTGTGCCCATGGATTGGAAGAATTAATATTGTTAAAATGTCAATACTACCCAAAGCAATCGACACATTCAACGCAATCCCAATCAAAACGGCACCAGCATTCCTCTCGAAGCGAGAACAAGCAATCCTAAAATGTGTATGGAACCACAAAAGACCCCGAATAGCCAAAGTAATGTTGAAAAAGAAAACCAAAGCAGGAGGCATCACAATCCCAGACTTTAGCCTCGACTACAAAGCTGGCATCCTCAAGACAGCATGGTATTGGCCCCAAAACAGACACATAGACCAATGGAATAGAATAGAAACCCCAGGGTGAGACCTACAAAAGTATGGCCAACTAATCTTTGACAAGGCAGGAAAGAATATCCAATGGAAAGAAGACAATCTCTTTAACAAATGGGGCTAGGAGAACTGGACAGCAACATGCAGAAGAATGAAACTCGACCAACTAGACCACTTTCTTACACCATTCCCAAAAATAAACTCAAAATGGATGAAGGACCTGAATGTGAGACAGGAAACCATCAAAACCCTAGAGGAGAAAGCAGGAAAAAACCTCTCTGACCTCAACTGCAGCAGTTTCTTGCTTGACGCATCTCCAACGGCAAGAGAATTCAAAGCAAAAACGAACTATTGGGACCTCATGAAGCTAAAAAGCTTCTGCACTGCCAAGGAAACAATCAACAAAACTAAAAGGCAACTGATGGAATGGGAAAAGATATTTGTAAATGACATATCGGATAAAGGGCTAGTATCCAAGATCTATAAAGAACTCACCAAATTCCACACCCCAAAAACAAATAATCCAGTGAAGAAAGGGGCAGAAGACATGAGTAGACACTTTTCTAAAGAAGACATCCAGATGGCCAACAGGCACATGGAAAGATGCTCAACGTCGCTCCTCATCAGGGAGATACAAATCAAAACCACACTCAGATACCACCTTACGCCGGTCAGAGTGGCTAAAATGAACAAATCGGGAGACTATAGATGCTGGCAAGGATGTGGAGAAAGGGAACCCTCTTGCACCGTTGGTGGGAATGCAAACTGGTGCAGCCGCTCTGGAAAACAGTGTGGAGGTTCCTCAAACAATTACAAATCGATCTACCCTACGACCCACAATACCACTGCTAGGAATTTACCCAAGGGATACAGGAGTGCTGATGCATAGGGGCACTTGTACCCCCATGTTTATAGCGGCACTTTCAACAATAGCCAAATTATGGAAAGAGCCCAAATGTCCATCAACTGACGAATGGATGGAGAAGTTGTAGCTTATATATACAATGGAATACTACTTGGCAATGAGAAAGAAGGAAATCTGGCCTTTTGTAGCAACGTGGATGGAGCTGCAGAGTGTTATGCCAAGTGAAGTAAGTCAGGCAGAGAAAGACAGATACCATATGTTTTCACTCCTGTATGGATCCTGAGAAATTCCACAGAAGACCTGGGGGGAGGAGAAGGGGGAACACAAGTTACAGAGAGGGAAGGAGGCAAACCATCATTGAGACTCTTAAAAACTGAGAATAAACTGAGGGTTGATGGGGTTGGGAGGGAGGGGAGGGTGGGTGATGAGCATTGAGGAGGGCACCTGATGGGATGAGCACTGGGTGTTGTGTGGAAACCAATTTGACAATACACTTCATAGTAAACAAAAAAAAGAATTAAGAAAAAGAAACAAAAGCTGGACTTGGCTGCAGCTCATAGTCTCCAGGTAGAATTCCTGAGGCTTACAGATTGTCATCCTCCTACAGGTCTCTCCAGGACTTTATTTAACGTTTTACCACTATAGCTTGGCCCCGGTTAGTGTCACTTTCCCTGATAGCCATAAACACTTCCCCAGATAGATGTTAGCAATTACCTCTCAAGCATATGGCCTACTGATACACATCGGAAGGGTTTCAAGACTGATGTTTTAATAGCCAGTAGTAAACAACCTTATCTTAGCAGCAGCTAGCTCCTCATGGTCCTGAAAGTACTACTGCTAAATTCCTTAGAGACTTGCATTACCCTTAGCCCCCACTAAGTAGAAAGTATGGCATCAGTCACTTCTCACAAACACAAGTGCAGCTCTTCCTACCCATGGGTTCTAGCTCCATCCTGTAATAAGCACATTTTTGCACCAAAAATGGCTCAAAATTCTTTCTTGACTGTTTGCTCTCAGCCCACATCACACCAGCAATGCTACATATGAGCTCCTGGTGCATTGATCTGTTCCTTTGTTTGTTTACCTTGATTTTTGTTTATTTCTGCTCTACTCTTCATTATTTCCTTCCTTCTAATGGTTTTGGGTTTTGTTGTTCTTTTTCTAGCTCCTTTAGATGTAAGGTTACATTGTTTATGAGGGAGTTTTTCTTGCTTTGTGAGGAAGTGTATTGCTATAAACTTCTATCTGAGAACACTTTTGTTGCATCCCAAAGATTTAGGACCTGTGTATTTTCATTTTCTGTCTCTCTCATATATATATATATATATATATATATATATATATATATATATATATATATATATATATATGTGTGTGTGTGTGTGTGTGTGTGTGTGTGTATAATCTATGTCTATCTCTAAAATTTCCTCTCTTATTTCTTGGCTCACCTTTTAGCTCTTTGATCGCATGTTATTTAACCCCCATGTATTTTTGGTCATTCCAAATTTTTTCTTGTGGCTGATTTTTACTTTCATAGCATTGTGATCAGAAAAGGTACGTTGTATGACTTCAATCTTCTTGAATTTGTTAAAATTTGTTTTGTGACCTAAGATGTGATCTATTCCAGAGAATGTTCCATGGACGCTTGTGTGCAATGTACAATGTGTATTCCATTGTTTTAACATGGAATGGTCTGCATATACCCATTAGATACATTTGGTCCAATGTGTCATTCAAATGCACCCTTTTCTTGATGATTTTCCTTTTGGATGTTCTGTGCATTGATGTAAGTGTGCTGTTAAAGTCCCCTACTGTTATTGTGTTCTTGTCAATGCTTCCATTATGCTTTCAATAGCTGCTTTATGTATTGGGTGCTCTCATGTTGGGTGCCAAATTATTTGCAATCACATCTTGTTGGACTGTACCCTTTATGATTATATAGTGTCCTTCTTTGTCTCTTGTTACAGTCTTTGTTTTGTAATTTTTGTGGTTTGTATAGAGATATTTACTGTCCTTATGTATTTACCGTCCTTATGTATTTTTAATAAGGTAAACATAAATTAACTTCAAAATAATTTTACTCTGATTCTTTGAATGTACACGTTGAAGGGCCATTACGTATATTCACAGAATTATACAACCATGACCACTATGTTCTCCTAGAATATTTCCATCACAGACACATGTATACTACCCGTCAGCCATGGCTCAACCCTCACCCCGGTCTCTGCAACCACTGACCTCGGTTTCTGCTGCTTTAGCTCCTCTGGGGTTTTCAGGTGTGTGCAATCACACACCATGGCTTATTGTGTCTGGCTACATAACATGAGCGTGATTAATAATTGGTTAAATGTTCAATCAAACTAATATTTTTAGGACAGAGGAATATTCCCCAAAGAACAAAGATTATGTGAAGCCCCCTACTTGAAATATCTTCATTATCTGGGATAGGGATCCCATTTAGAAGTTTGACTCAAGAGCTAAAAGCCACAAGAGAAATGTCTGGAGCAGACTGGGTGGCTCAGTCGGTTGAAAGGCCGACTTCAGCTCAGGTCATGATCTCGCAGTCCATGGGTTCGAGCCCCGCATCGGGCTCTGTGCTGACCGCTCAGAGCCTGGAGCCTGTTTCAGATTCTGTGTCTCCCTCTCTCTGACCCTCCCTCGTTCATGCTCTGTCTCTCTCTGTCCCAAAAATAAATAAGAACGTTAATAAAAAAATTTTTTTAAAATAAATTAGTCTAAGGTGCATATTAAACAAACATCAAATTCAAATAAGAAATCTTCTCATTTACTACTGATATAGGTTTTATACGGATGTTGTTTGTTAAATGAAATAAAAATCTGAATAATAAGGACAGGCGCCAAGGTGGCACAATTGGTTGAGTGTTTTGACTTGATTTTGTCTCAGGTCATGATCTCATGGTTCATGGGATCAAGCCCCAAGTCAGGCTCTACAATGACAGCACGAAGCCCACTGGATTTTCTCTCTCTCTCTCTCTCTGAAAATTAAGAATTAGAAAAAAAATAAATAAATACAAATACATATGAAGAAAATGATATACCCCTGTCAAGAAATATTTGCCATTAGACATGGGGTCCCTCCTTCCAGTCCTTTCGCTTTGAGTGCAGCAATTGTGTGTGTTTGTGTGTGTGTGTGTGCGTGTGTGTGTGTGTGTGTGTGTGTGTGTGTATCAGTTGTGTGACAGGTTGGGCAGGAAGGGTTTCATGAGTATGCTGTTTAGTACCTGATGTCCCCATAATGGACAGGCTCAAGTTCTGTCCCCTTCTGCATCCTCAGGGGCCACACATCATCATTCACTCTGTGTCTCTACAAGTTGAATAATTGGGCCAATTCCAATATTTTGACTCTCATACTTGTACTGAAGGGTACATGTGTACCATTAATCTCTATTTCTTTAGAATGGCACACCTAGCACAATTTTGGGGACATAATTTGTACATATTTTTCAGGTGTAGCCTGCAGTTTCCAATATCTACAGACTGTTTATGACGTTAGGGCCTTCTTTGGGAAGGGAGCAACCCCTGAGACTGAGTGGATACCTGAGGAATTCAGAGGACAAGCCAGAACTGAGGTCATCAGGGTACCTGGGAGTGACCCAGGGGGCAGGGAAGAGCCCACACTCCCACTCATTCTGACCTCCTGCACAGCACCCCTGCCCCATGTCCTGGAACACACTCATCCAGGCCCCATCCCGTGACACACCCCAGACCCTTGTGCACCTCCTGTTCCATAGCTCCGCTTCTAAGTAGAGCAGCCATTCTCTGCTTTCAGGACAGGGGAGGATGCAGGCTGGGCCTCTGCTGCTTGCTTGGGTAACTAACTAGGAGTGTAATTGCTGGATCATAGGGTCGTTCTATTTTCAACTTTTTCAGGCACCTCCATACAGTTTTCCAGAGTGGTTGCACCAGATTGCATTCCCACCATCAATACAAGACGCTTCCCCTTTCCCTGAATCCTCACCAACACCTATTGTGTCTTGGGTTGTTAATGTTAACCATTCTGACAAGGGTGAGGTGGGAACTCATCAGGGTTTTGATTGGTATTTCCCTGATGTTGAGGGATGTTGAGCATCATCTCATGTGTCTTTTAGCCATCTGGCTGTCTTCTTTGCAAAAATGTCTATTCATATCTTCTTCATATTTCATTTGTAAAAGATTTATTAATTTATTGTGAGACAGAGATACAGAGAGTGTGTGGGTGTGTGTGTGTGTGCGCGCGTGCACGCGCACACACATACAGGAGAGACAGAGAACGAGGGAGAGAGAGAATCCTAAGCAAGCTCCATGATGTTGGCACAGAACCAGATGAGGGGCTCAATCCCATAAGCCATGAGATCATGCCCTGAGCTGAAATCAAGAGTTGGACACAGAACTGTGCTACCCAGCATGCCTCTTCGACCCGTTTGTTAACTGGATTCTTTGTTTTGGGGCCATCGAGTTGTGTAACTTCTCTATGTATTCTGGATAATAACCTTTATTGGATATGTCATTTGCAAATGTCTTCTCCCATTCCATAGGCTGTCTTTTACTTTTGTTGATGGTTTCCTTCACTGAAAAGAAGTTTTTGTTTTGTTTTTGTCTGTTATTGTTGTTGTTGGTGGTGGTGGTGGTGGTGTTTTATGTTTTATCTCGAGGAATTCCCAATAGTTCATCTTTGGTTTTGTTTCCCTTGCTTATGGTGATGTGTGTGGTAAGAAGTTGCTATGGCCAAAGTCAAAGATTTTGCTGCCCGTGTTCTCCTCTAGGATTTTGATGGTTTCCTGTGTCACATTTAGGTCTTGCATCCAGTCTGGATTTCTTTTTGTGTACGCTGTAAGGAAGTAGTCCAGTTTCCTTCTTCTGCATGTTGCTGTCCAGTTTTCCCAACACCATTTGTTGAAGGGACGGTCCTTTTCCCATTGGCCATTCTTCCCTGCTTTGTTGAAGTTTAGAAGACCATAGAGTTGTGGATCCATTTCTGGGTTTTGTGTTCTGTTCCACTGATCTTTGTGCCTGTTTTTATGCCAGGACCATACTGTCTTGATGACCTACAGCTGTGTAATATAGCTTGAAGTCAGGTCGGCCAGTCCTGTCCATACGTAATTTTTTTCGAAAATTTGCCTTCACATGCTTCTACAACTTTCTCTTTCATTGAGATTTGGTCCTAAGTTTTTCCCTTTCCAAATAATCTGTCTTGTTTCCTGGCAAAATTACATTCTTTTCTTTCCAGAAAAATGTATTCTCACTTCTCATTCCTTTTATGCATGTCTCCTAATTTCTTCCATACAAGATTATTTCCTTCAGGGTGCCCTGGTGCCTCAGTTCAATAAGCATCCAACGCTTGGTTTTGGCTCAGGTCATGACCTCATGATTTGTGAGTTCAGGCCCCAGGTCAGGCTCTGCACTGACAGTACAGAGCCTGCTTGGGATTCTCTCTCTCTCTCTCTCTCTCTCTCTCTCTCTCTCTCTCTCTCTCTTCCCCACTCCTGCTTGCTCGCTCTCTCTCTCAAAACTAAATAAACAAAAAGAAAAAAGAAAAGATTGTTCCTTACAATATTCAGTAGTTTCGATTCCATTTATCTGATGAAAACTAAGTAGTAACCAGTTGTGAATTACCACAGGAGAATTCTTTAGGTTAGCAAATTCATGAATATTTTGTAATTTTTAGAACCTGTTCTTTCATAGTACAACTCTTTCGTAATGAATGAAACATGTTTCCAATACACCCATATTTACCTTTACATCTCTATAATAAGAAGCCAACAAATGATAAACCTCTGTTTAGCAATGAATGGTTTAGCGTTTTAGCTTCTTTGGAAAAGGCTTAGACATGTAGTGACTTTAACTCAATTTACAAAACTTTATGAAACCAGCGAATACTTAATAAAATAGGCAAAATCAGTCAGCACTTTCAGGAATCCTTGCTGACAGAGAGCAATAATTACAACATGAATTTAACTAATAAATTCAGGTCGAATAAAAGTGGATTATCTATATCACGTTTGACACTGATAACTCAGGAAGACGTATCTCTCTTCCTTGAAAGAACAATGTTTCGTATGGAATATGTGGCACCTGCACCCCCTGAAAGTTAATCACTTTGTTCCACACTGGCAATTTTACCTGGGGCTCCCATGGGGAAATCCCAAGTGGGCAATTTAACCCCAAAGCAGGCCTGGAGCCTTTTCATGTTGCTTTGGTAGATGCTCCACTCTGAAGCTCATAAGGCTGCGACCCAACAGCCTGGGGTACTTTTGCTCCTCAACAGTGAGGGGAGGAGAAGCAAGATCTGATAGTGGCAGAAATGCGGAGGATGGAGTCCACTGTGACAGTGGAAGCCTTGCCGGTCGTGCAGGAACTAGAAGAGGGGAAGGCAGGGGCAGAGGTGTGCTGGTAGGGATGCCACCAGCAAGGCCAGAAGCAGGTTCAAAGTTTGGACTTGCATTCCGCTGTCACCGACTCCTGTCTCTTCCTCCTGCAACACATGTCGTTTTCTCTACTTGGTTTTGAGCCCTCTGGTGGAGGCAGAGGAGCAGGAAATGGGTTGGACAGCTGGTGCTCGTGCTTGAGGAGATGGATGGAGTGTTTCCAGTGTCAGCCTGCCTTCCTTCTTCTTTTTCTCATTATTCTGACGAGTGGCAAGGGTGTCCGGTGTCGTAGATTTTCACCCGTCCTTATCTTTCTGGACCATAAATTGGGATCCTCCCCACCAGGTATCTTTATGATGGAGTCACAACAAAGCCTGAATGTAGGTGATTTCATCCCAGATCGGGTGAACTTGAAAAACACTTTGTTTAGTTTTTATTTTTCTGCGTTTTAGAAAGCAGTCTTCCTCCACAAGTGCTTGATTTTAAGCCAATTAAGTAGAGCTCATCTATAAATTATTTTTTGGAATACTATCCAGAGGTAGAAAAAATATCGGTCACACTTGTAACACATATGGGCACATACACACAATCCAGACGCAAACAAAATCTAGCCTTTGTTTCACTGATATTTGTGGAGTGAACATTAAAGATCCAACTTCCAATGATCTCCCCGTTATTAAAGCAAATCAAATGGCAAGATAGCATGTCAGTTTAGGGACGTATGAATTAGCTATTTTCCAGTTTCCGACTAGAATACGACCAGTTTTGTCCAAAGATGCCAAATGCTGCAGCCACCAGCACAGCAAGTGAAGCCCAGTCTGCTTCTGTGAGCATCGGCTCCTCTCAAGAAGTCAGGGGTTTCACTGACAGGACTACATGGCTTCCTAGTCTCTGGTTGCTTAGTGTTAGAGCTGGGTTTCTCTTAACTCTGTGTAGAAGAAAACTCATTTCGACATGTCAACAGGAGCACGTCTGAGTCATCTGTGACCCAAGTTATTCTTGGTTAGTTTTCCCAGTTAAGTAAGTACTTCCAAAGAGAGGTTCCATATACATTGTATCTATGTCCTGTGGAATTCCTGTGGGGGGTGGTTGCTTTTCCAGAAGCCGGTTGGCTTTGAAAGCACAATTCCCCATTCATTTAGTTTCAGTTTTAGAATAAAGCTTGAGCAAAATCAAAAATGGTAAGTATAGTGGGTTGGGAGGGTGCTGCCTGTGAGTGTCTCTTACAAATGGCCACAATAGACTCTCATGGGTGTCAGGTTCTCCCAGAGAGGGCTCAAACCGTCGAGGGGGCTCAGAGCACTGGAAGATCGATCCGGACGTGTGCATCTCTGGATGAGCCAATCACTAATTACATTATGGAATAGGAAGTTCCTCTAGGACTGATACACACCTCAAGGAATATCCTCAGACATTTGCACTAGGCTTTCAGCCAGCAAAAGGTGACATTCAGCGGGAAGGAACAAGTCCTCCTCTTTTATTGGAGAGGAATGCCTTAGTCTCTCATAATTCTAGCCAGAAAATTGCAATCACTATGAAGTCAAATTCAAACAACCAACCCATCCAGGCCAACACCTCTATGGTATTCCCACCTAGAGAACATTAACAGTAACACTTAACACCTGGAATAAAAGTCAAGCCCACCAACGGAAACTGGGGAGTTCCAGATGTCAGCAGAACTCATGGATACACTTTCAGATGGTGAGAAGTCAGAGGGGCACAAAGAGCCTGTGCTGGTATCAAGCACTGAGTTCCCAAAGACCTCCAGGTGTTCTCAGGCAAGTGTCTGTGATATCCTGCCCACTATGCCAAGAAATGTCGACACTAAATGAATAAATTGGGGAAAACAATGAAAAGAAAATGGGTTTTATCTGAGCTCCAGTTAGAAGAGCTGCTCGGGATACACAATTTTCTCAAAAAACCTGTGCTCCACTGAAGGATCACCTGGTGTAAGGGTATATAAATATGCATACGTATGTGTAAAGGGTAAGGAATACTCATGAAGAAAGACATTGCAGAAAGTTACAGACTTAATCTGAAGATTTTAGTATATGGAAGGCTATATGAATTTAATCATATGGAAACAGGGAATTTTTTTCTTTTTCTTATTTTTATGATTGGAATGAACCTTTTTTGTCATTTTTAAAACCTATCAGATGTACAGTATGTCCTCGCGGGAGTAATAGAGCCCATGCTTTGAGGTTTTGCAGGGTTATTTTGACCTTGATCGCTGTTAAAGTATACCTTCCCTGGGAATCTCACAACGAGGCCCACAAACATGAAAACTGGAGAATTGCTTGTATTACACCTGTTCCCATGTGTGAACGGAGCCTGCCTATAAGCCCACACTTTGAATTCCTCTGTCCCCACAAACCTGTCCCACATTTGAATCCCTTATTCACAGCCGCACTTCCTGATCATCTCTTTCGCTCAGTTCTGGACAAAACAACACCTGTGTTCACCTCCCTCTTGGGAAAGAAGTCCCAGGGTGGAGTACCTTGAAGTGCGCCCAAGTCCACTTACTCACACTGAAACCAGTCTCTCTCATCCCTTACCATCAACATTGTGCCCTTTTCCTTCCTGGATGCAGGGGTGTGTGGAACATCTAAGGTGCATTTTAAGGTAGTCATACAAATGAATTATACTACTGTTGATTACTTTTGCTCTTAAAATGATTTAATTGTTGAACAACAATTTAATTTAATTGTTGTTCAACAAATTGTTGAAATTGGCCTGGAACCATCAGGGCCTCTGGATCCCTCAGGCGGTGTTTCCTGAAACATATCACAGAAAAACATGTTCCCGCTCCCCCAACTTGCTTGTTTCAGCTTCCTGCTAAATGTGGTGTTGCAGACCCTGGCGCCCTGATCAGTGTCCCCTGTGGGGGAGGGCCGAGGCGGGGGCTTGTATCGCAGACCCAAGCACATGTGCAGGAGCCCGGGCACGGGTGCCAGCAGGCTAGAAGGCCAGGGGCGGAGCCCGGTGAGGGACACAGCTGAGGCTGCAGCGGTGCTGTGAGTCCTGGCTCCCAGCCCGCCTGCCGCCCCAAGCAAGCCCCCAAGTGTCTGGGCCAGCCAGGGACTGACGCCCACCTCAGCCCCCGACCGGGGACATGCTGCTGCCTGGCTCCTGCGACCCGGTAGCCATGGCATTGGCGGTAGGGGTAGCGGTAGTGCTCGCGGGAGCGCTGGCGGGAGCGCAGGCGGGGCCCCGCGTGGAGAAGACTGGGAGCCAGGAGCCTCCAGCCTCGGAGGGTGGCGGCCCTGCTGCTCCTGCTGCTTTTGGAGCCAGAGGCCTGGGAGCGGGACGCGCTTCCCGGGCGCCTCGGGGTTTGGCCGCGCTGGTGGAGTGCCAGCACTGGCTGGGGCAGAGCGCGATGCGATGCCCCCTCCCCCCCGGTGCCCCCCAAAGACCATCTGGGAGAAGCCAAAAGGTGGAGCAGCTGAGACCCACAGCCTCCCTCCAGGACCTGCCTCAGTCGCGGTGCTGCCAAGGTAGGGACCCTAGCGACAAGGTCGCACGTGGCCTTCCCCCCTGCCCCTCTCTGTCTTCCCCTTCCATGAGCACCTCCCCCCCTCCCTGGTGCTCTGGGCTTCTTCTTGGGCTGCTTTGGGGCTGCGGTCTGGAGGCCTCAGGAGTGGGCTTTCTGGGTTGGACCCCGGTTCCCTGGAGGAGGAGGGCCCCAGATCGAGTAGAGGATTAGGCCCAGGCGGTGGGGAGTGTCTCAGGTCGAGAGGGGGGGCACCCTGAGTGCCCATGGAGGTCTGACTGGGTTGGTGGTTGGCGGGTGGAGGTGGGATCCTACGAAGGAAGGAACGAACTAACGAAGGAAGGAAGGAAAGCGTGGACCTGCGGTTGTGGGAAAGTGTCAAGGCAGGGCCAGGGAAGTCACAGCCATGAGCAGGAGGAATCATTCCTGCCTGTGAAAATGAAGTACAAGGGACCTGAGATTCCAGAGAAACATTCCAGGGAGAGTCGGGGTGGTGGGCCTGAGTTGCTGGAGGCCAGCAGGGGACGGTGTTGAAGGGATTGAGAGTGGAAGCAGCAGGTGAACACAGGCCTCCTGCCTCCCCCCCTCCACACCTGCTCTCCTGCCCTGCCCAGCCCCGCCGCGCGCCCCGCCCCGCCCCGCCCCTGGTGGCAGAGTTGCACCCTCTGATGGGGAGGGGGAGATCTCACCCCGCTTGTGGCCAAAGGGGGTCCTCTATCATCGTGGGAGTCAATGGGACTAGGGGGTAGGAGTCTGGATTAGGGCAAGTGCAACTCCCTGTTGAGCTCTTCCTTTCTGAAGGCAACGTGCATTCCATCAATGAACTCGGAGCCAGGGAGGCAGGAATAAGTGGCGCTTCTGTGTTTTAGAGGGTGGTGCAGACTCTTTCCTCCTTGGAGATGCGTGCTGAAGAGAACTGGGTGTTGTGGATGGCGTCCAAAGTCATCTCTTTGGGACATGTTGGGTGGGAACGTCTTCTTCGCACTCTGGCGAGGAAGGTGGATGGAAAAGCTCCTTGTCCAAGGCAGACTTGTGGGTTTTGTTGTTCCTATCCGTGGGGCGTGGTGCTTCCCGTGTCCGTGGAGCGCCTCCTGTCTTGCATTCGTTCCGTGTTTCAAGAGTTTCAGTCCTTGGCAATCACATCTCCTCCAGGACTCCCCAGGCAGCACGAGGGAGAAGTGACTCGGAGCCCACCGGGTCCCTAGAAACCAGTGCGTGTGTACTGGAGCAGGCAGTGCTCCTCTCTCAGCCTCCTTTGGAAATGAGGTCTTGAGCAAATGGTCTTTCATTGCATGGGTTGTACCTCTCCCCGGTTGTTGGGGGGTGGGGGGGGAGTGTGTGTGCGTGAGTGTGGTGCTGTGGCCCGTGTGGAGTCCGGACCGCGTCAGGGACCCAGTTCTTTGCAAGGAATGCGTTTTGTTGCATGGGAATATCTCAGTTCACTAGAGAGTTCCAATCCTGTCTCAAAGGCTGAAAACATCCTGAAGGCAGCATCTTGACCTCACTGAAAGCAAAGGCCTAAGAGCCGAGGCTTTCCCACACTTCCATGTCGAGCTGACTGGTGCTTTATGTTTTCAGGAAGATGGTGTGGTGTAGGCCACTTGGAGCATCTCAGGCTCCTAACTGTCTGTTTTGTCCCCGGGGGTGTGTTGTCTCTGTCAGTAATTCAGAAGATTATGATTATCTTGAAGATCATTATTTTATTGATTACTATGATTACTATATTCTGCATAATCCATGGCATGGAATTTGATAAGGAGCTCGATACCCCAAACCTTTTCGTCACCAAAGCTCACTACAACAAGGAGTAAAACAATCACTGTTGTGCGATGGACAATGCACCTTACCTTTATTGTACTATTTTAGTGGTATGTACATACGTTTAGAGTAATGAAAGTATCCACTTAGATCTAAGGAGTTTTTTGTGACATCATGGTACTTCAAGAAACCATAAAAATGATGGAAAATCTAAGTTACCTAGTAATCTAAGCACTGTGTACTTCTGGATACGAAATCCTAAGTAAAGAACTCATCATGCCAAAACTGTCAAGTCCTGATTATTCTAGTAGGTCTAGTGAATGGAATGGACTGAACTAAGGTCTGAAAAAGAGGAAACTAGAATTTGAGATATTGAGTCACCTTTACTCTCCCTTTCCCTGTTGACATGGTCTTTTTTTATTCGGTGATGTCTTTTGACCTTTACCCTATTTCCCTCCTTCCTGCCCCCCCACCTTTGCAATCATCTTTATGTATTGATGGGCTTGTTTCATTCTGTTTTGAGGATTTTTGTTTTTTGTTTTCTTAGTTTTTGTTTCAGATTTCCCATATATGTGCGAGCATTTATATGTGTTTTTCTCTGTGTGAGTTCTTTCACTTGGCATAATGCCCTCCAGGCTATTATAAACACTGTGGCATGATAACAGGTGTGAAGTCATTTTTGGGAGTTAGTGATTTCATGTGTTCTGAGTAGTACCTAGGGGGGTAATTGAGGGAAGTTGCTGGATGATATGGATGTTCTCCTCTGAATTGTGTGAGGAAACTTTACATTGTTTGCGACTGCCTCTGAACCAAGTTCCAATGCCACCAACAGGGCCCAATGATTCGCTTTCTTCCACATTGTACCCGACGCTTGTGTTTTCTTGTCTTTTTGATAAGACCGTTCAGACAGGTTTCAGGTGATATCTCTTTGGCTTTGGACTTTCATTTCCCTAATGTGGAGTGACATGGAACTTCTCTTCATGTATGTGGTGGCCACCTGTATGTCTTCATTGGAAGAATGCCCTTTCAGGACTCTGCCAGGTCCGTCATTTCTCTTTGCTTTTGCATTGTTGTGCTGTAGGAGATCTTGATATCTTTTGTGTTTTAACCCTTGACCATGTATGTAGTTTGCAAGTATTTTCTCCCATTCACTATGTTGCCTTCCCACTCTGTGGAAGATATTGTTGCTGTGCAGAACTTGTTTTTTTAGTTTCATGTAGTCCCACTTGTTTAGTTTTCCTTTGTAGCTTTGGCTTCTGGTGTCAAATCCCTAAACTCAAGTCAAGACTGAGATCCAAACATTGTCGTGGGTTTGGCATTTGGCTTTGTCCAGCAAAGCCAAGGACAGCAGAAAGGGTTGCTTCAGACTCCACGCAAGTCAAGAGAGGTGAGGGAGTTTAAGGGACGTCTCCACGAGCTCCTCTCAGGCTCCCACATTCATTAAGTCTACAAACGATGTACAACACGTCAGCGGGCCACATGCTAGAAAGAACGTATTGAAGATATTCTGCAAACCATATCTAGACAGGATAAAATATTCCATGCGACAACACGATCCAAGAACTTGGTGAGCCCATGCAGAACCCAACCCCTAGATACACATTCACTAGATCGGCCAAGTCTCACCTGCCCCCCAGATACACACCAACTAGGTAAGTGAGCTGCTGCTGGCTGTTTGCAGGAAGGCCAGAGAGCAGCGAGTGATCTGCTCTGCAAAGCGTTCCCTATAATCTCCCAACTCAGGACATCGTTGTGCGATTTCCCACACCTCCTGCCCAAGGTCTTATCCAGGACTTTCCGGTTTCAGGTCTCAAGTCTGTAATACATTTTAACTTCATTTTTGTGTGTGGGGTTAAATAGGTGTCAAGTTGTTTTTTCCGCGCCTGTTGTTTTTCTGTGCCCAGTGTTTCTGGGCACCACCTATTGAGGAGACTGCCTTTGCCTCAGGTTATATTCTTGGTTCTTTTGTTGTGAAATAATTGGTTACATATGTGTGGGTTTCTTCCTGGGCCTTCAGTTCTGGTCCAGTGACCTCTGTCTCTGCTTTTACCCCAATAGTGTACTGCTTGGGTTATTGTAGCTTTGATATATAGTTTCAAATCAGAAAACATGGTGCTTCCAGCTGTTTTCTTCCTTCTCACAATGACTTTGGTATTCGGAGCCTTTTGTGGTTCTGTCCACCTTGAAGGATTATTCTATTTTTGGGAACGTGCTTAAGCTTTGATAGGGATTGCACCTAGGGAATGTGTAGGTAGCTTTAAGTAGTGTGGACATTTTGATAATCTTAATTCTCGGGATCCACTAGCATAGAATGTCTTTCTGCTTATTTCTGTCTTTTCAAATTCTTTCTCCAGTGATTTCTTCTTTTCAGGAAAGAGGTCTCACTCTTTCATGGTTAAAGTCATTCTTTTCTTTTTTAAGTTTTCTATCTTTTTCTTGACAGAGAGAGATACATGGAAACACACACATACACACACACACACACACACACACACACACACACAAACAGAGAAAGAGAGACAGAGAAAGAGAGAGAGACAGAGAGAGCGCATATGAGTGGGGAAGAACTGAGAGAAAGGAGACACAGAATCTAAAGTAGGCTCCAGACTCTGAGTTGTCAGCACAGAGCCCCACACAGGGCTCAAAACAACATCATGAGAACACGACCTTAGCCAAAGTCAGATGCTTCACTGACTGTGCCACCCAGGTGTTTGTAGGCTAAATTTACTGTTAAGTTTTTTCTTCTCTTGCAGTGATTTTAAATTATTTTCTTAATTTCCCTCTCCGATACTTTATTATTCATGTATAGAATTGAAGGATGTTATGTACAAAGACATAGATATCTTAACATGACTGAATTCATTTATTAGGTCTACCAGTAAGTTTGTGGAGTTTCTGCGGTCTCTCTAGAGCATATCATGCACTCCCAATAAGTGAAAAAGTACCTGGGAACATAGGATGATGTGATCGAATTTAGATGAGGGTAAGAAGATATATGGAGTGAGAGTATGCAAGTTTTCTGAAATGTTTTTTGGTTGATATAATCCAACAAGTCCATACACAAGGTTTGTTTGGATATATGTTTTCTTTAAACCAGAACCAGAGAGCTGTGACATTGACATATGCTTCCCAACACATTCCCACAATGCGCCCTGTGCATTTGGGAGGTAGCCCCTTGTCTCTCTTTTCTGTCCTGGAACCCAGTGCCTGACTCCACCACTCAGTGAATTCATCTCAGAATACTGCATTTGGGAAGAGACCTACGTTTTTCATAGACTTCCTGAGAGGCGCCTCAAAAACATTGGATTTTACAGAGTTGTGTCTGATCTGCCTGGAATCGTCTGAGGATGTGTCGGTTGGAATGGCACTTTCTTTGCTGGGAGATCAGGGAGCCCTGCAGTATTCCTGTGTGCCTTGTGGTGGGTCACCAGAGGGTGCTGTGTGGCTGCTCATGACAGGGACACTGCTCCCCAAAGATGGGGCTGGCAGGTGGCGGGTGTCACTGCTGGAGGAGCCTGAAGGGTGGAGGGGCTTGACTCGCTATCAGAAGCCTGACTGAGTCTCCATCCTGCAGTCTCCTTGAGTTCCTGATGTGCTGTGTAAAGGACTCTCTGGCTTGCCGAGGTCCAGGTGGTTCTTGCTGTTGCCACTCAGTCGTCAGGATGAACACATTCAAGTCATGGTCTTTAACTCATTCACCTGACCTGCACTTAAGGTGCTTTCCTGAGAGTAAGCAACCCAGCCTGGGAGGAGAGCCAGCAAGCAGACAGCAGTGGCCCAGCCTGTATCCTCCACTGGCCTGAAAGCAGGGACTGGCTGCTCTACTGAGAAGCAGAGCTATGGAACAGGAGGTGCGCAGGCAGTTGGGGTTTGTCATGGGATGGGGCCTGCATGGGTGTGTTCCAGGGCATGGGGCAGGTATGCTGTGCAGGAGGTCAGAATGAGGGAGTGTGGTTTCTTTCCTGCCCCATGGGTCACTCCTAGGTACCCTGATGGCCTCAGTGCTGGCTTGTCGTCCTGATTGTTCAGGGATCCACTCAGTCCCAGGGGTCCCTGCTTTCCACATAAGACCCCAACGGAATCAAGAGTCTGTAGATATTGGAACCTGGAGGCTACGCCCGAAAAATGCATATAAAGTATGTCCCCAAAGTTGTGCTAGGTGTACACACCTACAGAAAGGGAGAGTTTCGGTACACATGTACCTTTCTGTACAATGATGAGAGTCAAAATATTGCAATTGGCCCAGTCATTCAGCTTCTGGAGACGCAGAGTAAAGGATGATGTGTGGCCCTTGAGAATGCAGAAGGGGACAGGACTGTGCCTGTCCACTGTGGGGACATCCCATAGTACAAGACCATAGTCCTGGAGGGATGCCCAACCTGTCACACCACTCATGAACACAAACACAGACACCTGCTGCACTCAAAGCCAAAGGACTCTGAAGATGACACCGTATCTTCTGGGCCAATATTTCTTGAAAGAGTATACATTTTTTCTGCCTATGTACTTGTTGTTTCCTATTTATTTATTTATTTGGAGAGAGCGAGAAGAAGAATCCTGACCAGGGCTTCAAGCTGTCATTGTAGAGCCTGACTTGGGACTTGATCTCAAGTACCGTGCGATCATGACCCGAGCCAAATTGGACTCGGAAACTTGCCCATTGAGCCACGTTGGTGCCTGTCCTCATTATTAAATCTTCATTTTACTGAATACATGTCACCTGTAGGAAACCTTTCAGAACTTTATACTTTATTGCCTAATAGGTTAGCATAAATGGAATATTGACGGTTTCATTTGGGTGTTTTTATAGTATGCACGTTAGACCAATATCACCATGGCCAGTCGAGGAAAATGAAAGATTTTCAAGGTATTCGCTCTGGTCCAGACATTTCTCTTCTGGCTTCTGCTCTTGTGTCAAACCTCAGAGGGTCCCCATGCCAGATAATGAAGATATTTCAAGTGGGGGCTTCACCTAATCTTTGTTCTTTGAGGACTATTCCTCTGTCATAAAAAATATTAGTGCCATTGAATATTTAAGCAATTATTAATCAGTCTCCTGTCATGTAGCCAGACACAACAGGCCATGTTGTGTGTTTGCACACACATGGAAATCCCAGAGGACCTGAAGCAGCAGAAACCGAGATCGCTGGTTGCAGAGACTGGGGTGAGGGAATGAGCCGTGGGTGACTAGTAGTCCACGTGTCTCTGTGATGGAAATGTTCTAGGAGTACATAGTGGTCACGGGTGTAAAATCCTGCGAATGTACGTACTGACACTTGAAGTTGTAATTTCAAAGGATTAGAGTAAATTGTTTGGAACTTAGTTTATCTTTTATTTATAGAACAATAATATATAAGGACAGTAAATACCTCTATAAGAACTACAGAAATGACAAAGAACGCAATGACAGGGTCAGGGAATTCATCCTTTGGGGCTGCAGCGGACATGAGCCGCCGTTGGGGAGCAGAGGCTGGTTGCTCACCGGCAGGAGGTGGTTGTTCCAGCCCTTCCGTGACCCCGCCGGCTGGGGCTGGGGGCTGCTCATGCTCTGGGGCCACCAAAGGGGCAGGTGGCTCTTCCAGCTCCTGACTGTCAGCCAGAGCTGGGAGTACCTCCTGCCCTGTTGGGGACGCTGCAGTGAGGGTCTCCGATTCTCGTACGCGCTGAGCTCCAAGAGAACTAGTGGCTTCAGGCAGCCTGGGCTGCGTGGCTGCAGTGGGCACCACAGAGATAGCGGGGGCTCGCTCCTGAGGGACGTCTGAACGTGGCTCTGGAGCTGGTGCCATGGCTTCAAAAATAGAAAGTGTCATCACCGTGATTGCCATTCCATGGCAGGAAACCTCTCCCGCAGACATTGTCATCTGAGTCAAAGAACCCACCAGGAGGAAATCTCCCAGACGGCAGGCTAATGGAACAGTGATCTGAGACTAGTCCCTACGCCTGACCCACCTGCAGTCTCAGGAAACATGTTCTCTGTGGCATACCCCGTCCCTTCCTCATGCCCACATCTCCCACCCAGAGTCCTCCTCGCCCAGAGACTCTGGCTCATTGGGCTCACGGTGTTTCCGCCATGAGTAGAGAAGGCGGGCGCGGCGCTGCAGCTCGGAGCCCGGCATGTGGACCCCTACAAACGCCCGCAGCAGCTTCAAGCTGGTGAAATCTGGAGGCCGGAAAAAGTCCTCGGGGTAGTGATCCAGCCAGGTGCCCAGGATGGAGGAGATGGCCCTGGGGATACAAAAGTAGCCAGAACAATCACCATGGGGTGTTCCCCCCACTGATGTCTCAGGACAGGCCTGTGGGACCTGGCCTCTATGCCTCCTGCTCCTGGACGTCCAGAGGGTGGTTCTGTACGTGGTCCACCTGTGATTTGGCAGTCCCGCCTACGAGTGACCTGGTCACTGAAGAGGGACCGTCAAGATTCTGTTTGACGGGAACCCCTTAGCCAATGATGTGGTCGTCTCTGTCCTTCTTGGGGAAGCCAGCCAGACTCTTCGCTGTGTCCCGCTGCCTACCTCCCACTGGAATTCAAGTCCGTGCGTGAGTGGAGGGGTGGTGTCGGGGTGAGTCAGTGCCTTCACTGCATACCCTAGCGCTCCACAAAAATCTGCGCAAATACGGGACAAGAGGACTCTGTCTCTTACCTGGGCTTGCTGGGACCCTCCTGATGCCCTCAACGTGACGACCTGTGCCTCTGTGCTGCCTCATGCACTCAGTGCACGTGTGGGTGTCCTCCCGCTGACACCGTTCTCCCATCGTATGGGTGATATGTGCTCCTTGAGCCCTCACTGTGTCTCCTGTACCCTGGCTAAGCACGCACTGTGGATGTTCCCCAAGGTGGTGAGCGTGATGCTCCCCAAAACCGTTATTCTGGGTCCCCTGATGGGGGTCTAGGCAAGGCTGTGAGTGGGAAGGGATGGGGCTGGACTTTCTAAGGGGCTGATGCGGTCCTCTGGCGCCCTCTGCTGCCTCCCTGTGCCCACAGCCCATCCTCTACCAGACAGGACAGAACCCCTTTCCTTGCTTTCAAGAGAAAGCCCTCAGAACTTTGCCCTCTCACAGGACTCTCAGACGTGTGGGATGCTGGGTCCTGCAGCCCCTCCCACGCACAGTCTCAGCACTGCCCTCTTGGAGAAGGAAGGCCCTCCAGCCTGAGCTCAGCCTACTCACCGTTTCTCCTGCTCCCGGGGTCCGCCATCCTCCTCAGCCTCCGAATGGAAGCATCCGTATCTGGAGGAGGCCAGAAGGACATCATATGAGCTGTCCTGTGGATGCTACGTCTTGTCCTATCCAGAGTCCCTGACTGCTGACTAGAATGGAGCTCTGGAGGGGAGGGTACCGTCCGCTCTGCGCATTGGATCCCAGTCAGCTCCTACAGAAGTGCCTGCACCTAGTGGGGCTTCGTGCGTGTTTGAAGAATGATAGGGCCCGAGTCAGCTCCATCACACATATTGGTGTGGGTCTGGGCGTCCTGCTCATCCTGGGCATCGTTGACTGGTTTGAGCCAGGACTCAGACACACAGATAGAGCCTCCAGTCTCCTTTTCCAATGGGAAAACAGCCCAAGTCAACACCTGGCGACAGTGAGGGATGAGGCAGAAAGTTGATCATGGGCAAGAGGACAAAGATGACCCAGCAGAGACGCAGCCCTGCCAGCAGAGCTTTCCACAGGCCAGGGTGACTTTCCCTGCAGTGCCCCCACTGAGGACCTGGAGTGTTTCTACCCGGATCGGAGGAACAAAGTGAGAGGCCAGGACGTTTGGTGACTTTCCTGAGACTCAGAGCTTTCAGGGGCTGAATCACACTGGGCTGTGAAGGGCAGGGTGCTCACCTCATAAACAGTATTTCCAGGACCTACTGGGTGGTAGCAAAAGCTCTGTACGTGCTCAAGAATGTGAAGAGGTAGGAGGGGTCTCTACCCAGGAAAGCAGGTACCAGGTGCTCCACTCGCTGTTCCAGTAGCATCCAGCCTCCTTCGGTGGTCCCTTCCTCACGGTTCTCATTGTCGGGCATGGGTGAGATGTTCATACCCTGAGGTAGAACACAGGAGGGACACAGAGTCAGACACAGCACCATGGACATCAGGAGGCTTGGGGTCCAGAATGCAGACCAAACCCCCAAGCCGTCCGTGACTTGTGGCAAGAGTGAGACCTGGGTGCCCAGAGTCCGAAGAAGGATGTTGGCATTCACACGAGAATTTGAGGTGGGAAATGGCTGAACACGTTAGGATCTCCGATCTGACATCCCCACAGGTGAGGGAATTAAAAGCAAGAATGAACTACTGGGACCTCATGAAGATAAAACCTTCTGCACAGCAAAGGAAACAACCAACAAAACTCAAAGGCAACCAATGGATTGGGAAAAGATATTTGCATATGACATATCGGACAAAGAGCTGGTATCCAAAATGTCTAAAGAGCTCACCAAACTCCACACCTGAAAAACAAACAATCCACTGAAGAAGTGGGCAGAAAACATGAATAGACACTTCTCTAAAGAAGACATCCGGATGGCCAACAGGCACATGAAAAGATGCTCAACGTCGCTCCCCATCAGGGAAATACAAATCAAACCCACACTCAGCTATCACGTCACGCCAGTCAGAGGGGCCAAAATGAACAAATCAGGAGACAGGAACAGGACGACGTTGTCACTGCTCTAGTGCTGTGGGACGGTGGTCCCTTGGGGGTCTTGGGGATCTCGGACGAGCCCCCAAATGTTATGGCCAGAATCGTGATCCCCAAACACCGCCAGGGAGCCGAGTCCAATGTAAAAGCAAAGGAGCCTTTATTCCAGCTAGCTAGAGCTGACTTCCCTACCTGCACAGAGGCAGCGGTGAGATACCAGGGAGAGCAAGTTACCAAAGCAGAAAGGTTTTATTGGGGCTTAGGGGCAGTTGGTGAGGTAATGGCTATGGCCTCAGCCGATTGGCTGGGGAAGGGCCCCATTTCTGTTAGGTGGGGGAGGGGGTGGCTCAAGGGGAGCACCAACTCCCCTAGGGCAGTTGGTGAGGTAATGGCTATGGCCTCAGCCGATTGGCTGGGGAAGGGCCCCATTTCTGTTAGGTGGGGGAGGGGGTGGCTCAAGGGGAGCACCAACTCCCCTAGGGCAGTTGGTGAGGTAATGGCTATGGCCTCACCTGATTGGCTGGGGAAGGGTCCCATTTCTGTTAGGGGGGGGAGGGGGTGGCTCAAGGGGAGGAGGTGTGGTCAAGGTGAATGACACAGAACAAGATGAGGTCTGCCAGCATAGGCCAGCCCTTTCAGAATTACCCTCAGTGTTTTGTGGTGCATATCTAGGGATGCATTTTCTATGTTTTGTGGGACATAGGTTCTCACAGATCACTACTTAAAAATTCTTGCCTTTAAAAGAAGGAAGGAGTGAAAAGGTGGATATTTTAGGCATTCTAGACCAGGCTGATAACATGCTCCCATGTGCATTTCCTTGTTCTCTTTCCCTTTTATCACCCCTTGTGCTGCTGGCTGTGCAAGTACCTGATATCCTCAGGAGGGAGAAGGGAGAAAATGGAGGAACTCTGGGTTCTTCAGTGACCACATGAAGGACTTTAGTCTCCAATCTAAACACACACCCACCCTGAGTGCCCATGGAGGTCTGACTGGGTTGGTGGTTGGCGGGTGGAGGTAGGATCCTACGAAGGAAGGAACGAACTAACGAAGGAAGGAAGGAAAGCGTGGACCTGCGGTTGTGGGAAAGTGTCAAGGCAGGGCCAGGGAAGTGGTAGCCATGAGCAGGAAGAATCTTTCCTGCCTGTGAAAATGAAGTACAAGGGACCTGAGATTCCAGAGAAACATTCCAGGGAGAGTCAGGTTGGTGGGCCTGAGTTGCTGGAGGCCAGCAGGGGACGGTGTTGAAGGGATTGAGAGTGGAAGCAGCAGGTGAACACAGGCCTCCTGCCTCCCCCCTCCACACCTGCTCTCCTGCCCTGCCCAGCCCCGCCGCGCGCCCCGCCCCGCCTCTGGTGGCAGAGATGCACCCTCTGATGGGGAGGGGGAGATCTCACCCGGCTTGTGGCGAAAGGGGGTCCTCTATCGTGCGAGTCAGTGGGACTAGGGGGTAGGAGTCTGGATAAGGGCAAGTGCAACTCCCTGTTGAGCTCTTCGTTTCTGAAGGCAATGTGCATTCCATCAATGAACTCGGAGTCAGTGAGGCAGGAATAAGTGGCGCTTCTGTGTTTCAGAGGGTGGTGCAGACTCTTTCCTCCTTGGAGATGTGTGCTGAAGAGAACTGGGTGTTGTGGATGGCGTCCAAAGTCATCTCTTTGGGACATGTTGGGTGGGAAAGTCTTCTTCGCACTCTGGCGAGGAAGGTGGATGGAAAAGCTCCTTGTCCAAGGCAGACTTGTGGGTTTTGTTGTTCCTATCGGTGGGGCGTGGTGCTTCCCGTTTCCGTGGAGCACCTCCTGTCTTGCATTCGTTCCTTGTTTCAAGAGTTTCAGTCCTTGGCAATCACATCTCCTCCGGGACTCCCCAGGCAGCACGAGGGAGAAGTGACTCGGAGCCCACCGGGTCCCTAGAAACCAGTGCGTGTGCACTGGAGCAGGCAGTGCTCCTCTCTCAGCCTCTTTTGGAAATGAGGTCTTGAGCAAACGGTCTTTCATTGCATGGGTTGTACCTCTCCCCGGTTGTTGGGGGGGGGTGTGTGTGCGTGAGTGTGGTTTTGTGGCCCGTGTGGAGTCCAGACCGCTTCAGGGACCCAGTTCTTTGCAAGGAATGCGTTTTGTTGCATGGGAATATCTCAGTTCACTAGAGAGATCCAATCCTGTCTCAAAGGCTGATACCGTCCTGAAGGCAGCACCTTGACCTCACTGAAAGTAAAGGCCTAAGAGCAGAGGCTTTCCCACACTTCCATGTCGAGCTGACTGGTGCTTTATATTTTCAGGAAGATGGTGTGGTGTAGGCCACTTGGAGCAGCTCAGGCTCCTAAGCGTCTGTTGGGTCCCCGAGGGGTGAGTTGTGTCTCTCCGGAATGAAGGAGATTATGGTGACCTTGAGTATCATTACCTTCACGATTACCGTGATTATTCTGCCTGAGTCATCGCATGGATATTGTTCCGTGAGCTCGCCACGTGAGAGGTTTCCTTGGTAAAGTAGTCGCCGTGCGTGTCCTCGAAACTTGGTTGTGGTCCGAACACCTTTGATGCTTTGCAAGTCCTGAAGCGGCTCCACGGGTGTGCAGTCCCTGTTGCCATATAGGTGAGGAGGCAGAGTCTGTTGACCTGAAGCCCGTCCAAGTATCCGGGGAGATGTGCGACGGCCTCTCCCTGAGGCACTGGGTTCCTAGCCGGCACCACCCAGAATCAGGCAGGGAGGTTTTCTTGCTGCCAGCGGGAAGTCCTGAGGAGGGAGGGGGAGCCGGACACCGTCGGGGGAAGGAAGGGATCCCTCCCCTGCCTCACCAGCCTCAGCAGTTGCCTAGGTGCTGGCCACGAGGGAGGGGACTGCCTATGCGTGTTTGTTTTCTCGTTGGTCTTATCCCACCTTGGTAGGGCCCTTAGCCTGTTGCAGGCACTGTTCTGAGCACTTGAGAGATCTATGCTGACGACACAGAGTACCTCGGCAAGGACTCTGGTCCCCGTTCGTATTTCCAAGGGAAGATGTGAAAGAATGTGTGCCGGGGGTCCCTGCTGTGAAGGGGGAAGACTCGAGCCATGAAGCCAGGCAGTCGGGCTCCACTTGAGCTTGCTGCACCGCTGGCTTTCCCACTGCTGCCTGTGGAGAGGCAGGGAAAGCATTTGCACCTAGCGTGCGTGTCCTGCGAGCACAGGTGGGCTTGGAGACGTGCGTGTGCCCTCAAACGGGGAATCCAGCAAAATAGGCTCTGGGGCCTGAGTCACGCCCTCTGCGGGGAACCCTATCATTTCACATCCAGCGTGAGACACTTTGGAGAGTGACACGCGGAGCTCTTAGTGAGGGTGGCGGCACAGCGGGGGGCATGGGTCAGCGGGACCTTCCGAGGACCCCCGCCCCGGCCCCCCCCCGCCCCCGGTGCTGTGCTCCCCCTGAATCCCAGGCAGGGCTGGAAGGAGGAACAGGCTGTCGATGGCACCGTCCCTTCCGCAGGGAGGCTTCTTGGGAGCTGGTGACTGAGGTGACCTTTGCGAGTTCCCCCTCTGAATTGCAGGAGAAGCGGCCGAGGGCCCTCATTGCATGCGGTCCACACTCCCCGTCGCCCCGTGTGCCAGTCGCCAACGTCGCAGGCGCCCAGGTGGTGAACGTGGTCCCCGAGTAGGGGAACCCCAAGGCCGTGTCTGCGTCCTCAAATGCTGACGTTCTCTGCTTGTGTCCTGCGCCCCGGCTGGTCCGAGACCCTGAGCACAGGGCCTGCAGGAAGGGTGAAGGGTGCGAAGCTGTCTCCTGGTAGGGAGCTGCGGTGAGGTCGTGCCCGGTGGCCTGCGCTCAGCTGCAGGGCACCTTGGAACCCAAAGCCACGACGTTTCCCATGGGACACAGTGCGCTCAAGGGGAACCTGGGGAGTCATCAGGCCCTAAGGGTAGGCAGGCATGACCTTTATCCGTGGGCCTTTGGATCAGAGCGCCCGCTTTGCTACATATCGTCAGGGCAGCCTCTTTGGAAGACAGAGGGCAGGTTGTGGACAGTTGTAGAGCATCCTTCCTGGTGGTGTGTGTCGTAAGGGCTCTGACCTTGCGGAAATGGGCGGGGATGGATGGAGTGGACTCCTGAATGGAACCTTCCCCGGGCGCCTGGGTGGTTCAGTGGGTTGAGCTTCCGACTTGGGCTCAGGTCCCGCCCTCGCGGTTCCTGAGTTCCAGCCCCGCGCTGGGCTCTGTGCCCACAGCTCAGGCCCTGGGGCCTGTTTTCAGATTCTGTGTGTGTCTCTCTCTGCTTCTCTGCCCCTCCCCCACTGGCGGTCCCTGGCTTGCCGGCTTGCTCTCTGGCTCCCTGTGTCTCCAGAGTGAAGAAACATGAACAAATAGGAAATAGAACGTTCCCCAGGGCAGGTGCTGGCCACGGGCACAGCCATTCATTCGCTGTAGTCATGAACTCGACGGTGTTCCTTTAGTGTTATCATTTGAGGTTCTTTGTTTCTTTCATTCATTCTGAGACACGGAGAGAGAGTGGACGCATGCACGTGTGCCTGGGAGCAGGGATAGGGCAGACAGGGAGGGAGAGAGAGAGGAGGGCCAGCGGGCTCCGCATCGTTGGCGCCCATCTTGAGGTGGGGCTCCTTGTGGAGGCTCAGCCTCACAAACTGTGAGATCGTGACGTGAGCCGAGATCCAGAGCCACACGCTTTTGTTTCTTTTTAAATGTTCACGTCTGAGAGAAAGCGAGAGAGACAGAGAGAGCACAAGCGAGGGAGGGGCAGGGAGAGAGAGAGGAAACCCAGAAGGGAATCAGGTTCCAGGCTCTCAGCTGTCCGCACGGAGCACTAGGCGCGACTCAGCTCAGGAACCCTGAGAGCCTGACGTGACCCGAAGTCGGACCGTTACCCAGCTGAGTCATCCAGGCGGCCCACAGAGTTTGCAGTGTGTCTTTTCAAAAGAAAGAACAGCTACGTTTATATATAGATCTAGCTACCTGTGTGTCCGTATGGATACCTGTGTACATACACATACGTGTGTACATATACGTACACACATTCGTGTATGTGTATATATATGTATATGCATACACACTCGCGCACGCACGCACACACACACAGATGCACACAGAAACACATACACACGCACACACACACACACACACACACACATACACACACACACAAACCCCATGTAAACTGAGCCAAATGGTCTTCTCAGTGGAGACGCAGAGCCAGGAGGGAGGCATCAGCACAATGTTCAAAATGAAAGGGAAACGTCGTTCTCGTATGTATCAGTACGTGCCATGACAGGGAGACACACGTGCGGGTTCTGGAAGGACAGGAAGCTGCTCCCACGGACAATGCAGGCAAATGGTCCCTATGGAGCCAATGGAACCCTAGTGCACTTGTGGTAGGAGACCGATAAAGGAGGCCGAAAACTGGTGACCTTTCTAATGCTAGCAGAGGGCATTTGCATTTGTATAGCATGCGATCATTGACGTTGCCCCTGGGGGGAGAAGGGTTTTGCATCTCTAGTCTCCTAGGTTTGCGGCTTAGTTTTCTCTTCCCTTGTGCACTTGAAAGAGTCCTGACAGGTCCTGATGGTACACAGTAAGTCCAGGTCACCAGAGTCCAGAGTCCCTTGGTGGGGCTTGTGGGATGGTGTCCTTCCCATGACCATGAAGTCCACAGACCAGTGTTGTGCTTTGGCTGTAAGTCCTGTTTCTACCAGGTCCAGTCTGGGGGTGCCTCTTTGCAAGTCCTCAGGTGAGGACACGTGATGAAGGCTGCCCATTGGGACTGGCCTTCGATGATCCATATGTCCGTGACTCCCTGCTCTCCTTCCAGGGCTGCGTAGGTTCGTGCCCTTGATGCTCCTTTCGTAGAAAGCCTCGACTGCTTGGTCTCTCTACTCCTCCTCACCCTGGACGGTAGTCCAGTGGCTCCCCTTGAATCCTCAGGCATACGTTTCCTTGCCCACCTCTGCACACTGGCCCTCCAGAGCAGGGTCGGGTACGCCTTGCGCGTTCAGTCGATGCTTGCTGCACAATCGCATGGGTGATGGCCTCTCTCTCTCTCTCTCTCTCTCTCTCTCTCTCCAAAAGAAAGAAACGTTGAAAAGCAATTGAAACCCAAGGAAAGAAAAATGGCACGGAGGATTTGGGATCTGTGGCACCGTGTGAAGAAAACATGGGGGTTGGGAGGTAGTGGAGGTGGACAGGCGGTTCCACAGAGTTGAAGGACGTGCCACAGTCAGCGGTGGCAGGGTGGACTTGAGGGTGGGACCGCTGGTGGTGCAGTCCAGGTAGGGCCATGGGAAGGGCATGCAGAGCTGAAAAGCACTGGCCTTTCCAGGAGAAGGGAGGTGGAAGGAGTCTCGTGTGCCCAGTGTGTCTCCCTGTCCCTTAGGGCTGCCCTTGCGGTCACGGGTCACGAGCGAGGAGGGTGCACGGCTGTAGATGTCCCCGGTTGGCGGGAATGTGAGGCAGAGTGAAGAAGAAACACAGAGGCCTAGGATGCAAGAGGGATCACTGGGTTCACGTCCAGCCACCTCCCTGGGAAACCAGCTATGCAAAAGGTTCCTGGGTCTCTTGAGGGGTGACAGGGAGGTGTCCACCTTGGGAGGAGACACCTGCCAGTCCCTGTCCCACTGGCCTGGTCTCTGGAGCCCTCTGCCTGGCTCCCGGCTGTCAGGCTGGCGGGCAGTGGGTCAGAGCATCTGGTGGGCACAGGGAGGTGCGGTGGTGCAGACGGTGGCGCCAGGGAGCTGTGCCCCCTGCGGGGGGGTAGGGGTGGGGGTGGGGGTGGGGGGGATGGGGCGGCTTGGATCCTGGGCCCAAGCAGGTGTGCGGGAGCGCGCGCGCACGAGTGCGCGCATGCGCGTGGGCCGGGGCCGGAGCCCGGTGAGGGACACAGCTGAGGCTGCAGCGGTGCTGTGAGTCCTGGCTCCCAGCCCGCCTGCCGCCCCAAGCAAGCCCCCAAGTGTCTGGGCCAGCCAGGGACTGACGCCCACCTCAGCCCCCGACCGGGGACATGCTGCTGCCTGGCTCCTGCGACCCGGTAGCCATGGCATTGGCGGTAGGGGTAGCGGTAGTGCTCGCGGGAGCGCTGGCGGGAGCGCAGGCGGGGCCCCGCGTGGAGAAGACTGGGAGCCACGAGCCTCCAGCCTCGGAGGGTGGCGGCCCTGCTGCTCCTGCTGCTTTTGGAGCCACAGGCCTGGGAGCGGGACGCGCTTCCCGGGCGCCTCGGGGTTTGGCCGCGCTGGTGGAGTGCCAGCACTGGCTGGGGCAGAGCGCGATGCAATGCCCCCCGTCGCCCCCCAAAGACCATCTGGGAGAAGCCTAAAGGTGGAGCAGCTGAGACCCACAGCCTCCCTCCAGGACCTGCCTCAGTCGCGGTGCTGCCAAGGTAGGGACCCTAGCGACAAGGTCGCACGTGGCCTTCCCCCCTGCCCCTCTCTGTCTTCCCCTTCCATGAGCACCTCCCCCCCTCCCTGGTGCTCTGGGCTTCTTCTTGGGCTCCTTTGCGGCTGCGGTCTGGAGGCCTCAGGAGTGGGCTTTCTGGGTTGGACCCCGGTTCCCTGGAGGAGGAGGGCCCCAGATCGAGTAGGGGATTAGGCCCAGGCGGTGGGGAGTGTCTCAGGTCGAGAGGGGGGGCACCCTGAGTGCCCATGGAGGTCTGACTGGGTTGGTGGTTGGCGGGTGGAGGTGGGATCCTACGAAGGAAGGAAGTAACAACGAAGGAGGGAAGGAAAGCGTGGACCTGCGGTTGTGGGAAAGTGTCAAGGCAGGGCCAGGGAAGTGGCAGCAGTGAGCAGGAGGAATCATTCCTGCCTGTGAAAATGAAGTACAAGGGACCTGAGAGTCCAGAGAAACATTCCAGGGAGAGTCGGGGTGGTGGGCCTGAGTTGCTGGAGGCCAGCAGGGGACGGTGTTGAAGGGATTGAGAGTGGAAGCAGCAGGTGAACACAAGCCTCCTGCCTCCCCCCCTCCACACCTGCTCTCCTGCCCTGCCCAGCCCCGCCGCGCGCCCGCCGCGCCCAGCCGGGCCCGCCCCTGGTGGCAGAGTTGCACCCTCTGATGGGGAGGGGGAGATCTCACCCCGCTTATGACGAAAGGGGGTCCTCTATCATCGTGGGAGTCAATGGGACTAGGGGGTAGGAGTCTGGATTAGGGCAAGTGCAACTCCCTGTTGAGCTCTTCCTTTCTGAAGGCAATGTGCATTCCATCAGTGAACTGGGAGCCAGGGAGGCAGGAATAAGTGGCGCTTCTGTGTTTTAGAGGGTGGTGCAGACTCTTTCCTCCTTGGAGATGTGTGCTGAAGAGAACTGGGTGTTGTGGATGGCGTCCAAAGTCATCTCTTTGGGACATGTTGGGTGGGAACGTCTTCTTCGCACTCTGGCAAGGAAGGTGGATGGAAAAGCTCCTTGTCAAAGGCAGACTTGTGGGTTTTGTTGTTCCTATCCGTGGGGCGTGGTGCTTCCCGTGTCCGTGGAGCGCCTCCTGTCTTGCATTCGTTCCGTGTTTCAAGAGTTTCAGTCCTTGGCAATCACATCTCCTCCGGGACTCCCCAGGCAGCACGAGGGAGCAGTGACTCGGAGCCCACCGGGTCCCTAGAAACCAGGGCGTGTGTACTGGAGCAGGCAGTGCTCCTCTCTCAGCCTCCTTTGGAAATGAGGTCTTGAGCAAACGGTCTTTCATTGCATGGGTTGTACCTCTCCCCGGTTGTTGGGGGGGGGGGGGAGTGTGTGTGCGTGAGTGTGGTGCTGTGGCCCGTGTGGAGTCCGGACCGCGTCAGGGACCCAGTTCTTTGCAAGGAATGCGTTTTGTTGCATGGGAATATCTCAGTTCACTAGAGAGTTCCAATCCTGTCTCAAAGGCTGAAACCATCCTGAAGGCAGCACCTTGACCTCACGGAAAGCAAAGGCCTAAGAGCAGAGGCTTTCCCACACTTCCATGTCGAGCTGACTGGTGCTTTATGTTTTCAGGAAGATGGTGTGGTGTAGGCCACTTGGAGCAGCTCAGGCTCCTAAGCGTCTGTTGGGTCCCTGAGGGGTGAGTTGTGTCTCTCCGGAATGAAGGAGATTATGGTGACCTTGAGTATCATTACCTTCACGATTACCGTGATTATTCTGCCTGAGTCATCGCATGGATATTGATCCATGAGCTCGCCAAGTGAGAGGTTTCCTTGGTAAAGTAGTCGCCGTGCGTGTCCTCGAAACTTGGTTGTGGTCCGAACACCTTTGATGCTTTGCAAGTCCTGAAGCGGCTCCACGGGTGTGCAGTCCCTGTTGCCATATAGGTGAGGAGGCAGAGTCTGTTGACCTGAAGCCCGTCCAAGTATCCGGGGAGATGTGCGAGGGCCTCTCCCTGAGGCACTGCGTTCCTAGCTGGCACCACCCAGAATCAGGCAGGGAGGTTTTCTTGCTGCCAGCGGGAAGTCCTGAGGAGGGAGGGGGAGCCGGACACCGTCGGGGGAAGGAAGGGATCCCTCCCCTGCCTCACCAGCCCCAGCACTTGCCTAGGTGCTGGCCACGAGGGAGGGGACTGCCTATGCGTGTTTGTTTTCTCCTTGGTCTTATCCCACCTTGGTAGAGCGCTTAGCCTGTTGCAGGCACTGTTCTGAGCACTTGAGAGATCTATGCTGACGACACAGAGTACCTCGGCAAGGACTCTGGTCCCCGTTCGTATTTCCAAGGGAAGATGTGAAAGAATGTGTGCCGGGGGTCACTGCTGTGAAGGGGGAGGACTCGAGCCATGAAGCCAGGCAGTGGGGCTCCACATGAGCGTGCTGCACCGCTGGCTTTCCCACTGCTGCCTGTGGAGAGGCAGGGAAAGCATTTGCACCTAGCGTGCGTGTCCTGCGAGCAGAGGTGGGCTTGGAGACGTGCGTGTGCCCTCAAACGGGGAATCCAGCAAAATAGGCTCTGGGGCCTGAGTCACGCCCTCTGCGGGGAACCCTATCATTTCACATCCAGCCTGAGACACTTTGGAGAGTGACACGCGGGGCTCTTGGTGAGGGTGGCGGCACAGCGGGGGGCATGGGTCAGCGGGACCTTCCGAGGACCCCCGCCCCGGGCCCCCCCCCCCCCGCCCCCGGTGCTGTGCTCCCCCTGAAACCCAGGCAGGGCTGGAAGACGGAACAGGCTGTGGATGGCACCATCCCTTCCGCAGGGAGGCTTCTTGGGAGCTGGTGACTGAGGTGACCTTTGCGAGTTCCCCCTCTGAATTGCAGGAGAAGCGGCCGAGGGCCCTCATTTCATGCGGTCCACACTCCCCGTCGCCCCGTGTGCCAGTTGCCAACGTCGCAGGCGCCCAGGTGGTGAACGTGGTCCCCGAGTAGGGGAACCAAAAGGCCGTGTCTGCGTCCTCAAATGCTAACGTTCTCTGCTCGTGTCCTGCGCCCTGGCTGGTCCGAGACCCTGAGCACAGGGCCTGCAGGAAGGGTGAAGGGTGCGAAGCTGTCTCCTGGTAGGTAGCTGCGGTGAGGTCGTGCCCGGTGGCCTGCGCTCAGCTGCAGGGCACCTTGGAACCCAAAGCCACGACGTTTCCCATGGGACAAAGTGCGCTGCAAGGGGAACCTGGGGAGTCATCAGGCCCTAAGGGTAGGCAGGCATGACCTTTATCCGTGGGCCTTTGGATCAGAGCGCCCGCTTTGCTACATATCGTCAGGGCAGCCTCTTTGGAAGACAGAGGGCAGGTTGTGGACAGTTGTAGAGCATCCTTCCTGGTGGTGTGTGTCGTAAGGGCTCTGACCTTGCGGAAATGGGCGGGGATGGATGGAGTGGCCTCCTGAATGGAACCTTCCCCGGGCGCCTGGGTGGTTCAGTGGGTTGAGCTTCCGACTTGGGCTCAGGTCCCGCCCTCGCGGTTCCTGAGTTCCAGCCCCGCGCTGGGCTCTGTGCCCACAGCTCAGGCCCTGGGGCCTGTTTTCAGATTCTGTGTGTGTCTCTCTCTGCTTCTCTGCCCCTCCCCCACTGGCGGTCCCTGGCTTGCCGGCTTGCTCTCTGGCTCCCTGTGTCTCCAGAGTGAAGGAACATGAACAAATAGGAAATAGAACGTTCCCCAGGGCAGGTGCTGGTCACGGGCACAGCCATTCATTCGCTGTAGTCATGAACTCGACGGTGTTCCTTTAGTGTTATCATTTGAGCTTCTTTGTTTCTTTCATTCATTCTGAGAGACGGAGAGAGAGTGGACGCATGCACGTGTGCCTGGGAGCAGGGATAGGGCAGACAGGGAGGGAGAGAGAGAGGAGGGCCAGCGGGCTCCGCATCGTTGGCGCCCACCTTGAGGTGGGGCTCCTTGTGGAGGCTCAGCCTCACCAACTGTGAGATCGTGACGTGAGCCGAGATCCAGAGCCACACGCTTTTGTTTCTTTTTTAATGTTCACGTCTGAGAGAAAGCGAGAGAGACAGAGAGAGCACAAGCGAGGGAGGGGCAGGGAGAGAGAGAGGAAACCCAGAAGGGAATCAGGTTCCAGGCTCTGAGCTGTCAGCACGGAGCACTAGGCGCCACTCAGTTCAGGAACCCTGAGAGCCTGACGTGACCCGAAGTCGGACCATTACCCAGCTGAGTCATCCAGGCGGCCCACAGAGTTTGCAGTGTGTGTTTTCAAAAGAAAAAACAGCTACGTTTATATCTAGATCTAGCTACCTGTGTGTCCGTATGGATATCTGTGTACGTACACATACGTGTCTACATATACGTACACACATTCGTGTATGTGTATATATATGTATATGCATACACACTCGCGTGCGCGCGTACACACACACACAGACGCACACAGAAACACATACACACACACACACACACACACACACACACACACACATAGACACACACACAAACCCCATGTAAACTGAGCCAAATGGTCTTCTCAGTGGAGACGCAGAGCCAGGAGGGAGGCATCAGCACAATGTTCAAAATGAAAGGGAAACGTCGTTCTCGTATGTATCAGTACGTGCCATGACAGGGAGACACACGTGCGGGTTCTGGAAGGACAGGAAGCTGCTCCCACGGAGAATTCAGGCAAATGGTCCCTATGGAGCCAATGGAACCCTAGTGCACTTGTGGTAGGAGACCGATAAAGGAGGCCTAAAACTGGTGACCTTTCTAATGCTAGCAGAGGGCATTTGCATTTGTATAGCATGCGGTCATTGACGTTGCCCCTGGGGGGAGAAGGGTTTTGCATCTCTATTCTCCTAGGTTTGCAGCTTAGTTTTCTCTTCCCTTGTGCACTTGAAAGAGTCCTGACAGGTCCTGATGGTACACAGTAAGTCCAGGTCACCAGAGTCCAGAGTCCCTTGGTGGGGCTTGTGGGATGGTGTCCTTCCCATGACCATGAAGTCCACAGACCAGTGTTGTGCTTTGGCTGTAAGTCCTGTTTCTACCAGGTCCAGTCTGGGGGTGCCTCTTTGCAAGTCCTCAGGTGAGGACACGTGATGAAGGCTGCCCATTGGGACTGGCCTTCGATGATCCATATGTCCGTGACTCCCTGCTCTCCTTCCAGGGCTGCGTAGGTTCGTGCCCTTGATGCTCCTTTCGTAGAAAGCCTCGACTGCTTGGTCTCTCTACTCCTCCTCACCCTGGACGGTAGTCCAGTGGCTCCCCTTGAATCCTCAGGCATACGTTTCCTTGCCCACCTCTGCACACTGGCCCTCCAGAGCAGGGTCGGGTACGCCTTGCGCGTTCAGTCGATGCTTGCTGCACAATCGCATGGGTGATGGCCTCTCTCTCTCTCTCTCTCTGCAAAAGAAAGAAACGTTGAAAAGCAATTGAAACCCAAGGAAAGAAAAATGGCACGGAGGATTTGGGATCTGTGGCACCGTGTGAAGAAAACATGGGGGTTGGGAGGTAGTGGAGGTGGACAGGCGGTTCCACAGAGTTGAAGGACGTGCCACAGTCAGCGGTGGCAGGGTGGACTTGAGGGTGGGACCGCTGGTGGTGCAGTCCAGGTAGGGCCATGGGAAGGGCATGCAGAGCTGAAAAGCACCGGCCTTTCCAGGAGAAGGGAGGTGGAAGGAGTCTCGTGTGCCCAGTGTGTCTCCCTGTCCCTTAGGGCCGCCCTTGCGGTCACGGGTCACGAGCGAGGAGGGTGCACGGCTGTAGATGTCCCCGGTTGGCGGGAATGTGAGGCAGAGGGAAGAAGAAACACAGAGGCCTAGGATGCAAGAGGGATCACTGGGTTCACGTCCAGCCACCTCCCTGGGAAACCAGCTATGCAAAAGGTTCCTGGGTCTCTTGAGGGGTGACAGGGAGGTGTCCACCTTGGGAGGAGACACCTGCCAGTCCCTGTCCCACTGGCCTGGTCTCTGGAGCCCTCTGCCTGGCTCCCGGCTGTCAGGCTGGCGGGCAGTGGGTCAGAGCATCTGGTGGGCACAGGGAGGTGCGGTGGTGCAGACCGTGGCGCCCAGGAGCTGTGCCCCCTGCGGGGGGGTAGGGGTGGGGGTGGGGGGATGGGGCGGCTGGGATCCTGGGCCCAAGCAGGTGTGCGGGAGCGCGCACGAGTGCGCGCATGCGCGTGGGCCGGGGCCGGAGCTTGGTGAGGGACACAGCTGAGGCTGCAGCGGTGCTGTGAGTCCTGGCTCCCAGCCCTCCTGCCGCCCCAAGCAAGCCCCCAAGTGTCTGGGCCAGCCAGGGACTGACGCCCACCTCAGCCCCCGACCGGGGACATGCTGCTGCCTGGCTCCTGGGACCCGCTAGCCATGGCATTGGCGGTAGGGGTAGCGGTAGTGCTCGCGGGAGCGCTGACGGGAGCGCAGGCGGGGCCCCGGGTGGAGAAGACTGGGAGCCAGGAGCCTCCAGCCTCGGAGGGTGGCGGCCCTGCTGCTCCTGCTGCTCTTGGAGCCAGAGGCCTGGGAGCGGGACGCGCTTCCCGGGCGCCTCGGGGTTTGGCCGCGCTGGTGGAGTGCCAGCACTGGCTGGGGCAGAGCGCGATGCGATGCCCCCCGTCGCCCCCCAAAGACCATCTGGGAGAAGCCTAAAGGTGGAGCAGCTGAGACCCACAGCCTCCCTCCAGGACCTGCCTCGGTCGCGGTGCTGCCAAGGTAGGGACCCTAGCGACAAGGTCGCACGTGGCCTTCCCCCCTGCCCCTCTCTGTCTTCCCCTTCCATGAGCACCTCCCCCCCTCCCTGGTGCTCCGGGCTTCTTCTTGGGCTCCCTTGCGGCTGCGGTCTGGAGGCCTCAGGAGTGGGCTTTCTGGGTTGGACCCCGGTTCCCTGGAGGAGGAGGGCCCCAGATCGAGTAGGGGATTAGGCCCAGGCGGTGGGGAGGGTCTCAGGTCGAGAGGGGGGGCACCCTGAGTGCCATGGAGGTGTGACTGGGTTGGTGGTTGGCGGGTGGAGGTGGGATCCTACGAAGGAAGGAACGAACTAACGAAGGAAGGAAGGAAAGCGTGGACCTGCGGTTGTGGGAAAGTGTCAAGGCAGGGCCAGGGAAGTGGCAGCCATGAGCAGGAGGAATCATTCCTGTCTGGGAAAATGAAGTACATGGGACCTGAGATTCCAGAGAAACATTCCAGGGAGAGTCGGGGTGGTGGGCCTGAATTGCTGGAGGCCAGCAGGGGACTGTGTTGAAGGGATTGAGAGTGGAAGCAGCAGGTGAACACAGGCCTCCTGCCTCCCCCCCTCCACACCTGCTCTCCTGCCCTGCCCAGCCCCGCAGGGCCCGCCCCGCCCCTGGTGGCAGAGTTGCACCCTCTGATGGGGAGGGGGAGATCTCACCCCGCTTGTGGCGAAAGGGGGTCCTCTATCGTGGGAGACAATGGGACTAGGGGGTAGGAGTCTGGATTAGGGCAAGTGCAACTCCCTGTTGAGCTCTTCCTTTCTGAAGGCAACGTGCATTCCATCAATGAACTCGGAGCCAGGGAGGCAGGAATAAGTGGCGCTTCTGTGTTTTAGAGGGTGGTGCAGACTCTTTCCTCCTTGGAGATGTGTGCTGAAGAGAACTGGGTGTTGTGGATGGCGTCCAAAGTCATCTCTTTGGGACATGTTGGGTGGGAAAGTCTTCTTCGCACTCTGGCGAGGAAGGTGGATGGAAAAGCTCCTTGTCCAAGGCAGACTTGTGGGTTTTGTTGTTCCTATCCGTGGGGCGTGGTGCTTCCCGTGTCCGTGGAGCGCCTCCTGTCTTGCATTCGTTCCGTGTTTCAAGAGTTTCAGTCCTTGGCAATCACATCTCCTCCGGGACTCCCCAGGCAGCACGAGGGAGCAGTGACTCGGAGCCCACCGGGTCCCTAGAAACCAGTGCGTGTGTACTGGAGCAGGCAGTGCTCCTCTCTCAGCCTCCTTTGGAAATGAGGTCTTGAGCAAACGGTCTTTCATTGCATGGGTTGTACCTCTCCTCGGTTGTTTGGGGGAGGGGGAGTGTGTGTGCGTGAGTGTGGTGCTGTGGCCCGTGTGGAGTCCGGACCGCGTCAGGGACCCAGTTCTTTGCAAGGAATGCGTTTTGTTGCATGGGAATATCTCAGTTCACTAGAGAGTTCCAATCGTGTCTCAAAGGCTGAAACCATCCTGAAGGCAGCATCTTGACCTCACTGAAAGCAAAGGCCTAAGAGCAGAGGCTTTCCCACACTTCCATGTCAAGCTGACTGGTGCTTTATGTTTTCAGGAAGATGGTGTGGTGTAGGCCACTTGGAGCAGCTCAGGCTCCTAACCGTCTGTTTTGTCCCCGGGGGTGAGTTGTCTCTGTCAGTAATTCAGAATATTATGATTATCTTGAAGATCATTATTTTGTTGATTACCATGATTACTATATTCTGCATAATCCATGGCATGGCATTTGATAAGGAACTCGATACCCGGAACCTTTTCGTCACCAAAGCTCACTACAACAAGGAGTAAAACAATCACTGTTGTGCGATGGACAATGCACCTTACCTTTATTGTACTATTTTAGTGGTATGTCCATACGTTTAGAGTAATGAAAGTGTCCACTTAGATCTAAGGAGTTTTTTGTGACATCATGGTACTTCAAGAAACCATAAAAATAATGGAAAATCTAAGTTATCTAGTAATCTAAGCACTGTGTTCTTTTGGATATGAAATCCTAAGTAAAGAACTCATCTTGCAAAAACTGTCAAGACCTGACAATTCCTTATTATTCTAGTAGGTCTAGTGAATGGAATGGACTGAACTAAGGTCTCTGAAAAATAGGAAACTAGAATTTGAGATATTGAGTCACCTTACTCTCCCTTTCCCTGTTGACATGGTCTTATTTTATTCGGGGATGTCTTTTGACCTTTACCCTATTTCCCTCCTTCCTGCCCCCCCACCTTTGCAATCATCTTTATGTATTGATGGGCTTGTTTCATTCTGTTTTGAGGATATTTGTTTTTTGTTTTCTTAGTTTTTGTTTCAGATTTCCCATATATGTGCGAGCATTTATATGTGTTTTTCTCTGTGTGAGTTCTTTCACTTGGCATAATGCCCTCCAGGCTATTATAAACACTGTGGCATGATAACAGGTGTGAAGTCATTTTTGGGAGTTAGTGATTTCATGTGTTCTGAGTAGTACCTGGGGGGGGTGGGTAATTGAGGGAAGTTGCTGGATGATATGGATGTTCTCCTCTGAATTGTGTGAGGAAACTTTACATTGTTTGCGACTGCCTCTGCACCAAGTTCCAATGCCACCAACAGGGCCCAATGATTCGCTTTCTTCCACATTGTACCCGACGCTTGTGTTTTCTTGTCTTTTTGATAAGACCGTTCAGACAGGTTTCAGGTGATATCTCTTTGGCTTTGGACTTTCATTTCCCTAATGTGGAGTGACATGGAACTTCTCTTCATGTATGTGGTGGCCACCTGTATGTCTTCATTGGAAGAATGCCTCTTCCGGACTCTGCCAGGTCCGTCATTGCTCTTTGCTTTTGCATTGTTGCGCTGTAGGAGATCTTGATATCTTTTGTGTTTTAACCCTTGACCATGTATGTAGTTTCCAAGTATTTTCTCCCATTCACTATGTTGCCTTCCCATTCTGTGGAAGATATTGTTGCTGTGCAGAACTTGTTTTTTTAGTTTCATGTAGTCCCACTTGTTTAGTTTTCCTCTGTGGCTTTGGCTTCTGGTGTCAAATCTCTAAACTCAAGTCAAGACTGAGATCCAAACATTGTCGTGGGTTTGGCATTTGGCTTTGTCCAGCAAAGCCAAGGACAGCAGAAAGGGTTGCTTCAGACTCCACGCAAGTCAAGAGAGGTGAGGGAGTTTAAGGGACGTCTCCGCAAGCTCCTCTCAGGCTCCCACATTCATTAAGCCTACAAACGATGTACAACACGTCAGCGGGCCACATGCTAGAAAGAACGTATTGAAGATATTCTGCAAACCATATCTAGACAGGATAAAATATTCCATGCGACAACACGATCCAAGAACTTGGTGAGCCCATGCAGAACCCAACCCCTAGATACACATTCACTAGATCGGCCAAGTCTCGCCTGCCCCCCAGATACAAACCAACTAGGTAAGTGAGCTGCTGCTGGCTGTTTGCAGGAAGGCCAGAGAGCAGTGAGTGATCTGCTCTGCAAAGCGTTCCCTATAATCTCCCAACTCAGGACATCGTTGTGCGATTTCCCACACCTCCTGCCCAAGGTGTTATCCAGGACTTTCCGGTTTCAGGTCTCAAGTCTGTAATAGATTTTAACTTCATTTTTGTGTGTGGGGTTAAATAGGTGTCAAGTTGTTTTTCCGCGCCTGTTGTTTTTCTGTGCCCAGTGTTTCTGGGCACCACCTGTTGAGGAGACTGCCTTTGCCTCAGGTTATATTCTTGGTTCTTTTGTTGTGAAATAATTGGTTACATATGTGTGGGTTTCTTCCTGGGCCTTCAGTTCTGGTCCAGGGACCTCTGTCTCTGCTTTTACCCCAATACTGTACTGCTTGGGTTATTGTAGCTTTGATATCTAGTTTCAAATCAGAAAGCATGGTGCTTCCAGCTGTTTTCTTCCTTCTCAAAATGACCTGGTATTCAGAGCCTTTTGTGGTTCTGTCCACCTTGAAGGATTATTCTATTTTTGGGAACGTGCTTAAGCTTTGATAGGGATTGCACCTAGGGAATGTGTAGGTGGCTTTAAGTAGTGTGGACATTTTGATAATCTTAATTCTTGTGATCCACTAGCATAGAATGTCTTTCTGCTTATTTCTGTCTTTTCAAATTCTTTCTCCAGTGATTTCTTCTTTTCAGGAAAGAGGTCTCACCCCTTCATGGTTAAAGTCATTCTTTTCTTTTTTAAGTTTTCTATCTTTTTCTTGACAGAGAGAGATACATGGAAACACACACATACACACACACACACACACACACACACACACACAAACAGAGAAAGAGAGACAGAGAATGAGAGAGAGACAGAGAGAGCGCATATTAGTGGGGAAGAACTGAGAGAAAGGAGACACAGAATCTAAAGTAGGCTCCAGACTCTGAGTTGTCAGCACAGAGCCCCACACAGGGCTCAAAACAACATCATGAGATCACGACCTTAGCCAAAGTCAGATGCTTCACTGACTGTGCCACCCAGGTGTTTGTAGGCTAAATTTACTGTTAAGTTTTTTCTTCTCTTGCAGTGATTTTAAATTATTTTCTTAATTTCCCTCTCCGATACTTTAATATTCATGTATAGAATTGAAGGATGTTATGTACAACGACATAGATATCTTAACATGACTGAATTCATTTATTAGGTCTACCAGTAAGTTTGTGGAGTTTCTGCGGTCTCTCTAGAGCATATCATGCACTCCCAATAAGTGAAAAAGTACCTGGGAACATAGGATGATGTGATCGAATTTAGATGAGAGTAAGAAGATATATGGAGTGAGAGTATGCAAGTTTTCTGAAATGTTTTTTGGTTGATATAATCCAACAAGTCCATACACAAGGTTTGTTTGGATATATGTTTTGTTTAAACCAGACCCAGAGAGCTGTGACATAAATATATGCTTCCCAACACATATCCACAATGCGCCCTGTGCATTTGGGAGGTAGCCCCTTGTCTCTCTTTTCTGTCCTGGAACCCAGTGCCTGACTCCACCACTCAGTGAATTCATCTCAGAATACTGCATTTGGGAAGAGATCTACGTTTGTCATAGACTTCCTGAGAGCCACCTCAAAAACATTGGATTTTACAGAGTTGTGTCTGATCTGCGTGGAATCGTCTGAGGATGTGTCGGTTGGAATGGCACTTTCTTTGCTGGGAGATCAGGGAGCCCTGCAGTATTCCTGTGTGCCTTGTGATCGGTCACCAGAGGGTGCTGTGTGGCTGCTCATGACAGGGACACTGCTCCCCAAAGATGGGGCTGGCAGGTGGCGGGTGTCACTGCTGGAGGAGCCTGAAGGGTGGAGGGGCTTGACTCGCTATCAGAAGCCTGACTGAGTCTCCATCCTGCAGTCTCCTTGAGTTCCTGATGTGCTGTGTAAAGGACTCTCTGGCTTGCCGAGGTCCAGGTGGTTCTTGCTGTTGCCACTCAGTCGTCAGGATGAACACATTCAGGTCATGGTCTTTAACTCATTCACCTGACCTGCACTTAAGGTGCTTTCCTGAGAGTAAGCAACCCAGCCTGGGAGGAGAGCCAGCAAGCAGACAGCAGTGGCCCAGCCTGTATCCTCCACTGGCCTGAAAGCAGGGACTGGCTGCTCTACTGAGAAGCAGAGCTATGGAACAGGAGGTGCACAGGCAGTTGGGGTTTGTCATGGGATGGGGCCTGCATGGGTGTGTTCCAGGGCATGGGGCAGGTATGCTGTGCAGGAGGTCAGAATGAGGGAGTGTGGTTTCTTTCCTGCCCCATGGGTCACTCCTAGGTACCCTGATGGCCTCAGTGCTGGCTTGTCGTCCTGATTGTTCAGGGATCCACTCAGTCCCAGGGGTCCCTGCTTTCCACATAAGACCCCAACGGAATCAAGAGTCTGTAGATATTGGAACCTGGAGGCTACGCCCGAAAAATGCATATAAAGTATGTCCCCAAAGTTGTGCTAGGTGTACACACCTACAGAAAGGGAGAGTTTCGGTACACATGTACCTTTCTGTACAATGATGAGAGTCAAAATATTGCAATTGGCCCAGTCATTCAGCTTCTGGAGACGCAGAGTAAAGGATGATGTGTGGCCCTTGAGAATGCAGAAGGGGACAGGACTGTGCCTGTCCACTGTGGGGACATCCCATAGTACAAGACCATAGTCCTGGAGGGATGCCCAACCTGTCACACCACTCATGAACACAAACACAGACACCTGCTGCACTCAAAGCCAAAGGACTCTGAAGATGACACCGTATCTTCTGGGCCAATATTTCTTGAAAGAGTATACATTTTTTCTGCCTATGTACTTGTTGTTTCCTATTTATTTATTTATTTGGAGAGAGCGAGAAGAAGAATCCTGACCAGGGCTTCAAGCTGTCATTGTAGAGCCTGACTTGGGACTTGATCTCAAGTACCGTGCGATCATGACCCGAGCCAAATTGGACTCGGAAACTTGCCCATTGAGCCACGTTGGTGCCTGTCCTCATTATTAAATCTTCATTTTACTGAATACATGTCACCTGTAGGAAACCTTTCAGAACTTTATACTTTATTGCCTAATAGATTAGCATAAATGGAATATTGACGGTTTCATTTGGGTGTTTTTATAATATGCACGTTAGACCAATATCACCATGGCCAGTCGAGGAAAATGAAAGATTTTCAAGGTATTCGCTCTGGTCCAGACATTTCTCTTCTGGCTTCTGCTCTTGTGTCAAACCTCAGAGGGTCCCCATGCCAGATAATGAAGATATTTCAAGTGGGGGCTTCACCTAATCTTTGTTCTTTGAGGACTATTCCTCTGTCATAAAAAATATTAGTGCCATTGAATATTTAAGCAATTATTAATCAGTCTCCTGTCATGTAGCCAGACACAACAGGCCATGTTGTGTGTTTGCACACACATGGAAATCCCAGAGGACCTGAAGCAGCAGAAACCGAGATCGCTGGTTGCAGAGACTGGGGTGAGGGAATGAGCCGTGGGTGACTAGTAGTCCACGTGTCTCTGTGATGGAAATGTTCTAGGAGTACATAGTGGTCACGGGTGTAAAATCCTGCGAATGTACGTACTGACACTTGAAGTTGTAATTTCAAAGGATCAGAGTAAATTGTTTGGAACTTAGTTTATCTTTTATTTATAGAACACTAATATATAAGGACAGTAAATACCTCTATAAGAACTACAGAAATGACAAAGAACGCAATGACAGGGTCAGGGAATTCATCCTTTGGGGCTGCAGCGGACATGAGCCGCCGTTGGGGAGCAGAGGCTGGTTGCTCACCGGCAGGAGGTGGTTGTTTCAGCCCTTCCGTTACCCCGCCGGCTGGGGCTGAGGGCTGCTCATGCTCTGGGCCAACCAAAGGGGCAGGTGGCTCTTCCAGCTCCTGACTGTCAGCCAGAGCTGGGAGTACCTCCTGCCCTGTTGGGGACGCTGCAGTGAGGGTCTCCGATTCTCGTACGCGCTGAGCTCCAAGAGAACTAGTGGGTTCAGGCAGCCTGGGCTGCGTGGCTGCAGTGGGCACCACAGAGATAGCGGGGGCTCGCTCCTGAGGGACGTCTGAACGTGGCTCTGGAGCTGGTGCCATGGCTTCAAAAATAGAAAGTGTCATCACCGTGATTGCCATTCCATGGCAGGAAACCTCTCCCGCAGACATTGTCATCTGAGTCAAAGAACCCACCAGGAGGAAATCTCCCAGACGGCAGGCTAATGGAACAGTGATCTGAGACTAGTCCCTATGCCTGGCCCACCTGCAGTCTCAGGAAACATGTTCTCTGTGGCATACCACGTCCCTTCCACATGCCCACATCTCCCACCCAGAGTCCTCCTCGCCCAGAGACTCTGGCTCATTGGGCTCACGGTGTTTCCGCCATGAGTAGAGAAGGCGGGCGCGGCGCTGCAGCTCGGACCCCGGCATGTGGACCCCTACAAACGCCCACAGCAGCTTCAAGCTGGTGAAATCTGGAGGCCGGAAAAAGTCCTCGGGGTAGTGATCCAGCCAGGTGCCCAGGATGGAGGAGATGGCCCTGGGGATACAAAAGTAGCCAGAACAATCACCATGGGGTGTTCCTCCCACTGATGTCTCAGGACAGGCCCGTGGGACCTGGCCTTTATGCCTCCTGGTCTTGGACGTCCAGAGGGTGGTTCTGTACGTTGTCCACCTGTGATTTGGCAGTCCCGCCTACGAGTGACCTGGTCACTGAAGAGGGACCGTCAAGATTCTGTTTGACAGGAACCCCTTAACCAATGATGTGGTCGTCTCTGTCCTTCTTGGGGAAGCCAGCCAGACTCTTCGCTGTGTCCCGCTGCCTACCTCCCACTGGAATTCAAGTCCGTGCGTGAGTGGAGGGGTGGTGTCGGGGTGAGTCAGTGCCTTCACTGCATACCCTAGCGCTCCATGAAAATCTGCACAAATACGGGACAAGAGGACTCTGTCTCTTACCTGGGCTTGCTGGGACCCTCCTGATGCCCTCACGTGACGACCTGTGCCTCTGTGCTGCCTCATGCACTCAGTGCACATGTGGGTGTCCTCCCGCTGACACCGTTCTCCCATCGAGAGGGTGATATGTGCTCCTTGAGCCCTTAATGTGTCTCCTGTACCCTGGCTAAGCACGCACCGTGGATGTTCCCCAAGGTGGTGAGCGTGATGCTCCCCAAAACCGTTATTCTGGGTCCCCTGATGGGGGTCTAGGCAAGGCTGTGAGTGGGAAGGGATGGGGCTGGACTTTCTAAGGGGCTGACGCGGTCCTCTGGCGCCCTCTGCTGCCTCCCTGTGCCCACAGCCCATCCTGGACCAGACAGGACAGAACCCCTTTCCTTGCTTCCAAGAGAAAGCCCTCAGAACTTTGCCCTCTCACAGGACTCTCAGACGTGTGGGATGCTGGGTCCTACAGCCCCTCCCACGCACAGTCTCAGCACTGCCCTCTTGGAGAAGGAAGGCCCTCCAGCCTGAGCTCAGCCTACTCACAGTTTCTCCTGCTCCCGGGGTCCGCCATCCTCCTCAGCCTCCGAATGGAAGCATCCGTATCTGGAGGAGGCCAGAAGGACATCATATGAGCTGTCCTGTGGATGCTATGTCTTGTCCTATCCAGAGTCCCTGACTGCTGACTAGAATGGAGCTCTGGAGGGGAAGGTACTGTCCGCTCTGCGCATTGGATCCCAGTCAGCTCCTACAGAAGTGCCTGCACCTAGTGGGGCTTCGTGCGTGTTTGAAGAATGATTGGGCCCCAGTCAGCTCCATCACACATATTGGTGTGGGTCTGGGCGTCCTGCTCATCCTGGGCATCATTGACTGGTTTGAGCCAGGACTCAGACACACAGATAGAGCCTGCTATTCCTTTTCCAATGGGAAAACAGCCCAAGTCAACACCTGGCGACAGTGAGGGATGAGGCAGAAAGTTGATCATGGGCAAGAGGACAAAGATGACCTAGCAGAGACACAGCCCTGCCAGCAGAGCTTTCCGCAGGCCAGGGTGACTTTCCCTGCAGTGCCCCCACTGAGGACCTGGAGTGTTTCCACCCGGATCAGAGGAACAAAGTGAGAAGCCAGGACGTTTTGTGACTTTCCTGAGACTCAGAACTTTCAGGGGCTGAATCACACTGGGCTGTGAAGGGCAGGGTGCTCACCTCATAAACAGTATGTCTAGGACCTGCTCGGTGGTAGCAAAAGCTCTGTACGTGCTCAAGAATGTGAAGAGGTAGGAGGGGTCTCTACCCAGGAAAGCAGGTACCAGGTGCTCCACTCGCTGTTCCAGTAGCATCCAGCCTCCTTCGATGGTCCCTTCCTCACGGTTCTCATTGTCAGGCATGGGTGAGATGTTCATACCCTGAGGTAGAACACAGGAGGGACACAGAGTCAGACACAGCACCATGGACATCAGGAGGCTTGGGGTCCAGAATGCAGACCAAACCCCCAAGCCGTCCGTGACTTGTGGCAAGAGTGAGACCTGGGTGCCCAGAGTCCGAAGAAGGATGTTGGCATTCACACGAGAATTTGAGGTGGGAAATGGCTGAACACGTTAGGATCTCCGATCAGACATCCCCACAGGCGAGGGAATGAAAAGCAAGAATGAACTACTGGGACCTCATGAAGATAAAAAGCTTCTGCACAGCAAAGGAAACAACCAACAAAACCCAAAGACAATCAATGGATTGGGAAAAGATATTTGCAAATGACATATCGGACAAAGGGCTAGTATCCAAAATGTATAAAGAGCTCACCAAACTCCACACCTGAAAAACAAACAATCCATTGAAGAAGCGGGCAGAAAACATGAATAGACACTTCTCTAAAGGAGACATCCGGATGGCCAACAGGCACATGAAAAGATGCTCAACGTCGCTCTCCATTAGGGAAATACAAATCAAAACCACACTCAGCTATCACGTCACGCCAGTCAGAGTGGCCAAAATGAGCAAATCAGGAGACTATAGATGCTGGAGAGGATGTGGAGAAATGGGAACCCTCTTGCACTGTTGGTGGGAATGCAAACTGCTGCAGCCGCTCTGGAAAACAGTGTGGAGGTTCCAAACAATCAAAAATAGACCTACCCTATGACCCAGCAGTAGCACTGCTAGGAATTTACCTAAGGGATACAGGAGTGCTGATGCAGAGGGACACTTGTGCCCCAATGTTTATAGCAGCACTCTCAACAATAGCCAAATTATGGAAAGAGCCTAAATGTCCATCAACTGATAAGTGGATAAAGAAATTGTGGCTTATATACACAATGGAGTACTATGTGGCAATGAGAAAGAATGAAATATGGCCCTTTGTAGCAACGTGGATGGAACTGGAGAGTGTTATGCTAAGTGAAATAAGCCATACAAGGAAAGACAGATACCATATGTGTCCACTCTTTTGTGGATCCTGAGAAACTTAACAGGAACACATGGAGGAGGGGAAGAAAAAAAAAGAGCTTAGAGTGGGAGAGAGCCAAAGCATAAGAGACTCCTAAAAACTGAGAACAAACTGAGAGCTGATGGTTGGTGGGAGGGAGGGGAGCGTGGGTGATGGGTACTGAGGAGGGCACGTGTTGGGATGAGCACTGGGTGTTGTATGGAAACCAATTTGGCAATAAATTTCATATATATTTTTTTTAAAAACCATCAAGGAAAAAGAATCTCAGGTCAGATTGTTAGAAGAGTGTACGGCACCTCCCCACATGAACAGCAGTGTCCCTGTGATTTCTAACAGCACAGTCCATTCTGGGGATCCGAAGAGAGGGACAGTACCTGGCAGAGGTTGGATCAGGATAATAGGACATGTAGGATGTTCAGTGCAGCACTGTGACATGGCAAGAGAAGGGAATCCTGTCACAATCCCACATTTGTGAAGGGTTGAATGGGTGAGGTGAGTGGTCACATTTCCAGAATGTTGTCTAGGTGGTAAGGCCCTTGCTCCTGATCTGGAGGGGCCCCAGGAGCATGTTGCTTGGCCACCAAAGTGCAGAGCATTAGGCATAATGCAATGAGCCCCATGTCCTTTGGGTAAAAATCTCCCTGCTCCTCACGAACGTGTGTCAGACATGGAGAAGGTGTGGAAGGATGGTCGGGCGAACCGGGAGACCTGGGAACGTTCGTCCCGGGGAGGACCGGCCCCCATGTCCCCCTTTCCCCGAAACTGAACATGAGGGGATGGGGGTGCCCAGGGAAGGCTCTGAGCTGAGACATGACCTGACCTGGCCTGCTCTAGGCTGCTCTGTGTTACCTTATGTGACCTCCTGGAAAACATCCTGAGGCATCGCCAGCGTGGGTTAAGGAAACCTCTCCAACATCTGAGTAATCCTGCGCACTGGGGTTTCTGGCATCCAGAGCCCCGGTACCTGGGAAAACAACAAGAGAACATCCCAAAGTCTCTGTGTCTGGAGGCAAGTGAGCCTGGTATGGGACCTTCCTAGAACATGGGTACCAGGTTACAGGAGTTCCAAGCTTTCCTGGGGCCTACTGTGAGCAAAGTGATGTCACTGCCTAGGATCCACCTCCTGAGTCCCCCTCTGGGATAACACCTTTGCAAATAGTCCTCTCTTTGCTGACTGCTCACCCCCATTCTCCATGAAATGTCACATCGGTGCAGAGTTCCACCAATGCACCCCTCTCCACAGTCCCCTGGGAAGGTCTGGGGCAGGCAGGGTCCCAGCTGTGAGACCTATCTGGGTTGAGACAGAACTCTTCTTTCTTACCTCTTTCTGGTCCCAGATTCGCGACTGTGCTTCTCAGGGATGGTCCGTGTCTTTTCCGCCCAATGGAGATCATTCTAGCATGTCCTCAGGATGTCCTCAGGATGTCCTCAGGCATATGTGGGATGATACCTGTGAAATTGGAGCAGCGGTGTCACCTGTTGGAAGTTTATCCAACCACATTGACTTCAACTTCTCACCTCCTCTGATTCTGCTGCTCCTCTGATACCAGCCCACAGTCCTTCCAGGTGTGCGTACGTGCGTGAGTGTGTGTGTGTATGTGTGTTTACCAGTGCTTGTTTTCTGTGGTCCCAGAAGGTCACATGCCCACCTAGGGAAGGATGGCCAAACATTTCCTAGGAGCTTAGGTTCTCTACTTTCTAAAGCAATGCCTACAGAAGGGATTGGAGTTGGGGCCTAGGAGGACAGAACTCTCTTTTACGTAGACTTTGTCAGTAGTGTGCCACGAGCCATTCCCTGCCTTTCCACTGGGTGCATACAATGGGGACAGGGTGGCACTCAGTGGGTTGCCCTGGCCTGGGGGTCTTCCTCAGGGAAGAACGTGCTGGGATGTCTTCTGTGACGCTCCTCTTCAGCCTCACCCCCACGACACTTCCATGTCTGCACCCAGTGACAGTAACACACCCTTTTCCAGACCCCCTCCGAAATCCTGGGTCAAATCTAGGACCCCATTTTGAGGACATGAAGTTGGGGTCATGCCTGGTTCTGACTTTCTACCCGTCTGTGATTCTGGGCAAGGCACTGACCCTAGCAGGGTCTTCACTTTCTCCTCCTCTCAGTGGCTCCCTGGGATGCCCTCATCCTGTCAACACATCCTTGTGGGATTTCCTTCCTGGAGTGTGGTATGGACGTAGTGTTTGATTTCTGTTGCAAAGCACATGGCACCGTGACCCCAGACCAAACAAGTTTAGGTGATAAAATGTGCATGGCACGGCCACATGCTCACTGTCACTCTCTGTGTTGTCTCTCAGCTCCTCACAGTAGGGACCAACCCTCATGTTGAGTCGTGACACAGACCGGTACACACAGCCTAGCCCTGAGAGACAACAACAGACAGGGAAGAACTATGGCACTCGATGTTGACTGAATCCTGCCACCACCCTGAAGTGGGCTCAGGGGTTGAGTGAATCAGGTTCTGTCTGAGTGATGACAGCATCCCCAACCTCCTGAGAGGCTCTGGCAGGAGCGCTCAGCTGAGCCCTGCTGAATTCCTGGTCCCCTGGGCCTGTGAGGGGGGAAGTTTATGGGGAAGCCACTAACGGTGGGGGAATATTGTCCCACGGCACTAGAGCAGAGTAGTGACAACGTCCTCCTGCCCCAGGCCCTGGCTCTCCTCACCCTCCCTCTCTGCTGTCCTCCCTAGCTCTTTCCGGTCTCCCTGGTCTCCTTTCACACGTCCCCTCTGAAACAACGACCCCTGCCTCCGAGTGTCCGCCACACTGTGCCTTCTGCCAGGCTCCATACCCTCGGACTAGTGCAGGGCTGACTCGTTCTTGCATTGCGGCAGGAAATAGTAACGTTTTCTCAGCACAGCCTTGTCAGACCCTCCCCTGGTGGAGCTCAGGACCCAGTTGTCGCACCTTGAATTTTTCTATGGAGTCCTTGCTCATGTCATTCCCATTTTTGTTTCCTGTTCTTTCCATCTTCCTGGCTAGTCCTTGAACTCCTAGAGGGAAGATGTGGCTGCCTTACCAGCACTGGCACTATGTGAATGCTCAGCTGCTCATTCCCGGGGGCTGACTGAGGAGGTAAAGGGATCCCAGCCACCAGTTAGCAGCTCAGTCATTGTAGCCTAATTTACCTGGGTCATTTTCCAATACTTATTTTCTCGTATATGTTCAGTCCAGTCTAGTCGTAATTTGGGGCGTGAAATCACACTCCAAGATCAAGAGTCTCATGCCCTACTGACTGAAACAGCCAATTTTCATGGAACTAGACTGATCTCTAAGTTATCTTGCGGGTTAACATTTCGTACGTGTATTAGGTTATGCTGAATTACCAGAGAACGCGCCACATTTCAAAAAGCATGTCCCCATAGATTTCCTCACATGACAGAGCTGGGTGTGTGTTTAGATTGGAGACTAAAGTACTTCATGTGATGAATGAGGACCCCAGAGTTCCTCCATTTTACCCTTCTCCCTCCCGAGGATATCAGGTACTTGCACAACCAGCAGCACAAGGGGCGATAAAGGGGAAAGAGAACAAGGAAATGCACCTGGGAGCATGTTATCAGCCTGGTCTAGAGTGCCTAAAATATCCACCTTTTCACTCATTCCTTGCTTTAAAGGCAAGGATTTTTAAGTAGTGATCTGTGAGAACCTATGTCCCACAAACCATAGAAAATGCATCCCTTGATATACACCACAAAACATTCGAAGGTAATTCCTGAGCTGAAGGAAAATATTCTCCCTCCGGGACACATTGTATGAAGGAAATAAGAAGAGCAAACATCTATGTGTGTGTGTGTGTGCGATGTGTACATGTTCATGAATATCACGTTGTATCGCTATCTCTGAATATCTTTAAGAAGTGAAGGATCATTGACTTTTAAAAGGAGAATTTGGAAAACAATAAGTAAAAAATTGTAATTAGTGAGCTTACAGACATATAGTATTAAGATATGTGAGAGTATCGGGGCGCCAGGGTGGCTCTGTGGGTTGAGTGTCCGCCGTCTTCTCAGATCATGGTCTCACGGTTCGTGGGTTCGAGCCCCGCATGGGCTGTGTGCTGACAGGCTGTTTCCGATTCTGTGTCTCCCTGTCTCTCTGCCCCTCCGCCACTCACGCTTTGTCTCCCTCTATCTCAAAAATAACCATTTAAAAACATTTAAACAAATTGCATTAAGATCTATGCCAGTAGGAAGTAAACGACTGGTGGTTGAGAAGTCAATGAAGTGCCTCCTACGATGGATTGTTTTCAAGTAGGAAAACGCTCATAAACCACATGACTGCAAGTGTAGTGTGAATATTGAACCTGCAGCCCAGTTAGCCAGACAAATGGAAAGAATTCCATATATCTGTGTTCAGTTACACTTCGCCATCCATAGCCGGGTGTGGTATGCCTTGCCTTGCACGTTCAGTCGATGCTTGCTGCACAATCGCATGGGTGATGACCTGTCTCTCTCACCATAAGAAAGGAACATTGAAACGCAATGAAAAGCAAGAAAAGGAAAATGGCATGGAGGAGTTGGGATCTGAGGCACACTGTGAAGAAACCATGGGGGTTGGGAGGTAGTGGAGGTGGACAGGCGGTTCCACAGAGTTGAAGGACGTGCCACAGTCAGCGGTGGCAGGGTGGACTTGAGGGTGGGACCGCTGGTGGTGCAGTCCAGGTAGGGCCATGGGAAGGGCATGCAGAGCTGAAAAGCACCGGCCTTTCAAGGAGAAGGGAGGTGGAAGAGGTCTCGTATGCCCAGTGTGTCTCCCTGTCCCTCAGGGCTGCCCTTGCCGTCATGGGTCACGAGCGAGGAGGGTGCACGGCTGTAGATGTCCCCGGTTGGCGGGAATGTGAGGCAGAGTGAAGAAGAAACACAGAGGCCTAGGATGCAAGAGGGATCACTGGGTTCACGTCCAGCCACCTCCCTGGGAAACCAGCTATGCAAAAGGTTCCTGGGTCTCTTGAGGGGTGACAGGGAGGTGTCCACCTTGGGAGGAGGCACCGGCCAGTCCCTGTCCCACTGGCCTGGTCTCTGGAGCCCTCTGCCTGGCTCCCGGCTGTCAGGCTGGCGGGAAGTCGGTCAGAGGATCTAATGGGCACAGGGAGGTGCGGTGGTGCAGACCGTGGCGCCCAGGAGCTGTGCCCCCTGCGGGGGGGTATGGGTGGGGGTGGGGGTGGGGGGATGGGGCGGCTTGGATCCTGGGCCCAAGCAGGTGTGCGGGAGCGCGCGCACGAGTGCGCGCATGCGCGTGGGCCGGGGCCGGAGCCCGGTGAGGGACACAGCTGAGGCTGCAGCGGTGCTGTGAGTCCTGGCTCCCAGCCCGCCTGCCGCCCCAAGCAAGCCCCCAAGTGTCTGGGCCAGCCAGGGGCTGACGCCCACCTCAGCCCCCGACCGGGGACATGCTGCTGCCTGGCTCCTGCGACCCGGTAGCCATGGCATTGGCGGTAGGGGTAGCGGTAGTGCTCGCGGGAGCGCTGGCGGGAGCGCAGGCGGGGCCCCGCGTGGAGAAGACTGGGAGCCAGGAGCCTCCAGCCTCGGAGGGTGGCGGCCCTGCTGCTCCTGCTGCTCTTGGAGCCAGAGGCCTGGGAGCGGGACGTGCTTCCCGGGCGCCTGGGTGTTTGGCCGCGCTGGTGGAGTGCCAGCACTGGCTGGGGCAGAGCGCGATGCGATGTCCCCCCCCCCCCCGGCCCCCCCCAAAGACCATCTGGGAGAAGCCGAAAGGTGGAGCAGCTGAGACCCACAGCCTCCCTCCAGGACCTGCCTCAGTCGCGGTGCTGCCAAGGTAGGGACCCTAGCGACAAGGTCGCACGTGGCCTTCCCCCCTGCCCCTCTCTGTCTTCCCCTTCCATGAGCACCTCCCCCCCTCCCTGGTGCTCCGGGCTTCTTCTTGGTCTGCTTTGCGGCCGCGGTCTGGAGGCCTCAGGAGTGGGCTTTCTGGGTTGGACCCCGGTTCCCTGGAGGAGGAGGGCCCCAGATCGAGTACGGGATTAGGCCCAGGCGGTGGGGAGTGTCTCAGGTGGAGAGGGGGGGGCACCCTGAGTGCCCATGGAGGTCTGACTGGGTTGGTGGTTGGCGGGTGGAGGTGGGATCCTTCGAAGGAAGGAACGAAATAACGAAGGAAGGCAGGAAAGCGTGGACCTGCGGTTGTGGGAAAGTGTCAAGGCAGGGCCAGGGAAGTGGCAGCAACGAGCAGGAGGAATCATTCCTGCCTGGGAAAATGAAGTACATGGGACCTGAGATTCCAGAGAAACATTCCAGGGAGAGTCGGGGTGGTGGGCCTGAATTGCTGGAGGCCAGCAGGGGACTGTGTTGAAGGGATTGAGAGTGGAAGCAGCAGGTGAACACAGGCCTCCTGCCTCCCCCTCCACACCTGCTCTCCTGCCCTGCCCAGCCCCGCCGCGCGCCCCGCCCCGCCCCGCCCCTGGTGGCAGAGTTGCACCCTCTGATGGGGAGGGGGAGATCTCACCCCGCTTGTGGCGAAAGGGGGTCCTCTATCATCGTGGGAGTCAATGGGACTAGGGGGTAGGAGTCTGGATTAGGGCAAGTGCAACTCCCTGTTGAGCTCTTCCTTTCTGAAGGCAATGTGCATTCCATCAATGAACTCGGAGCCAGGGAGGCAGGAATAAGTGGCGCTTCTGTGTTTTAGAGGGTGGTGCAGACTCTTTCCTCCTTGGAGATGTGTGCTGAAGAGAACTGGGTGTTGTGGATGGCGTCCAAAGTCATCTCTTTGGGACATGTTGGGTGGGAAAGTCTTCTTCGCACTCTGGCGAGGAAGGTGGATGGAAAAGCTCCTTGTCCAAGGCAGACTGGTGGGTTTTGTTGTTCCTATCCGTGGGGCGTGGTGCTTCCCGTGTCCGTGGAGCGCCTCCTGTCTTGCATTCGTTCCGTGTTTCAAGAGTTTCAGTCCTTGGCAATCACATCTCCTCCGGGACTCCCCAGGCAGCACGAGGGAGCAGTGACTCGGAGCCCACCGGGTCCCTAGAAACCAGTGCGTGTGTACTGGAGCCGGCAGTGCTCCTCTCTCAGCCTCCTTTGGAAATGAGGTCTTGAGCAAACGGTCTTTCATTGCATGGGTTGTACCTCTCCTCGGTTGTTTGGGGGGGGGGGAGTGTGTGTGCGTGAGTGTGGTGCTGTGGCCCGTGTGGAGTCCGGACCGCTTCAGGGACCCAGTACTTTGCAAGGAATGCGTTTTGTTGCATGGGAATATCTCAGTTCACTAGAGAGTTCCAATCCTGTCTCAAAGGCTGAAACCATCCTGAAGGCAGCATCTTGACCTCACTGAAAGCAAAGGCCTAAGAGCAGAGGCTTTCCCACACTTCCATGTCGAGCTGACTGGTGCTTTATGTTTTCAGGATGATGGTGTGGTGTAGGCCACTTGGAGCAGCTCAGGCTCCTAACCGTCTGTTTTGTCCCCGGGGGTGAGTTGTCTCTGTCAGTAATTCAGAAGATTATGATTATCTTGAAGATCATTATTTTCTTGATTACCATGATTACTATATTCTGCATAATCCATGGCATGGCATTTGATAAGGAACTCGATACCCGGAACCTTTTCGTCACCAAAGCTCACTACAACAAGAAGTAAAACAATCACTGTTGTGCGATGGACAATGCACCTTACCTTTATTGTACTATTTTAGTGGTATGTACATACGTTTAGGGTAATGAAAGTGTCCACTTAGCACTGAGGAGTTTTTTGTGACATCATGGCACTTCAAGAAAACATAAAAATAATGGAAATTCTAAGTTATCTAGTAATCTAAGCACTGTGTTCTTTTGGATACGAAATCCTAAGTAAAGAACTCATCATGCAAAAACTGTCAAGACCTGATAATTCCTCATTATTCTAGTAGGTCTAGTGAATGGAATGGACTGAACTAAGGTCTCTGAAATAGAGGAAACTAGAATTTGAGATATTGAGTCACCTTTACTCTCCCTTTCCCTGTTGACATGGTCTTTTTTTATTCGGTGTTGTCTTTTGACCTTTACCCTATTTCCCTCCTTCCTGCACCCCCACCTTTGCAATCATCTTTATGTATGGATGGGCTTGTTTCATTCTGTTTTGAGGATTTTTGTTTTTTGTTTTCTTAGTTTTTGTTTCAGATTTCCCATATATGTGCGAGCATTTATATGTGTTTTTCTCTGTGTGAGTTCTTTCACTAGGCATAATGCCCTCCAGGCTATTATAAACACTGTGGCATGATAACAGGTTTGAAGTCAGTTTTGGGAGTTAGTGATTTCATGTGTTCTGAGTAGTACCTGGGGGGGGGTAATTGAGGGAAGTTGCTGGATGATATGGATGTTCTCCTCTGAATTGTGTGAGGAAACTTTACATTGTTTGCGACTGCCTCTGAACCAAGTTCCAACGCCACCAACAGGGCCCAATGATTTGCTTTCATCCACATTGTACCCGATGCTTGTGTTTTCTTGTCTTTTTGATAAGACCGTTCAGACAGGTTTCAGGTGATATCTCTTTGGCTTTGGACTTTCATTTCCCTAATGTGGAGTGACATGGAACTTCTCTTCATGTATGTGGTGGCCATCTGTATGTCTTCATTGGAAGAATGCCCCTTCAGGACTCTGCCAGGTCCGTCCTTGCTCTTTGGTTTTGCATTGTGGCGCTGTTGGAGTTCTTGATATCTTTTGTGTTTTAACCCTTGACCACATATGTAGTTTGCAAGTATTTTCTCCCATTCACTATGTTGCCTTCCCATTCTGTGAAAGATATTGTTGCCGTGCAGAACTTGTTTTTTAGTTTCATGTAGTCCCTCTTGTTTAGTCTTCCTTTGTAGCTTTGTCTTCTGGTGTCAAATCCCAAAACTCAAGTCAGACTGAGATCCAAACATTGTCGTGGGTTTGGCATTTGGCTTTGTCCAGCAAAGCCAAGGACAGCAGAAAGGATTGCTTCAGACTCCACGCAAGTCAAGAGAGGTGTGAGGGAGTTTAAGGGACGTCTCCGCGAGCTGCTCTCAGGCTCTCATAGTCATTAAGCCTACAAACGATGTGCAACACATCAGTGGGCCACATGCTAGAAAGAACGTATTGAAGATTTTGTGCAAATCACATCTAGACAGGATAAAATATTCCACGCGACAACACGATCCAAGAACTTGGTGAGCCCATGCAGAACCCAACCCCTAGATAGACATGCACTAGATCAGCCAAGTCTCGCCTGCCCCCCAGATACACACCAACTAGGTAAGTGAGCTGCTGCAACTGTTTGCAGGAAGCCCAGAGAGCAGTGATCTGCTCTGCAAAGCTTTCCCTATAACCTCCCAACTCAGGACATCGTTGTGCGATTTCCCACACCTCTTGCCCAAGGTCTTATCCAGGTATTTGTGGTTTTAGGTCTCAAGTCTGTAATACATTTTAACTTCGTTTCTGTGTGTGATGCTAAATAGGTGTCACGTTGTTTTTCCGCGCCTGTTGTTTTTCTGTGCCCGGTGTTTCTGGGCACCACCTATTGAGGAGACTGCCTTTGCCTCAGGTTATATTCTTGGTTCTTTTGTTGTGAAATAATTGGTTACATATGTGTGGGTTTCTCCCTGGGCCTTCAGTTCTGGTCCAGTGACCTGTGTGTCTGCTTTTACCCCAATAGTGTACTGCTTGGGTTATTGTAGCTTTGATACCTAGTTTCAAATCAGAAAGCATGGTGCTTCCAACTGTTTTTTTTCCTTCTCACAATGACTTTGGTATTCAGAGCCTTTTGTGGTTCTGTCCACCTTGAAGGATAATTCTATTTTTGGGAACGTGCTTCAGCTTTAATAGGGATTGCACCTAGGGAATGTGTAGGTGGCTTTAAGTAGTGTGGACATTTTGATAATCCTAATTCTTGGGATCCACTAGCATAGAATGTCTTTCTGCTTATTTCTGTCTTTTCAAATTCTTTCTCCAGTGATTTCTTCTTTTCAGGAAACAGGTCTCACTCCTTCATGGTTAAAGTCATTCTTTTCTTTTTTAAGTTTTCTGTGTTTTTTCTTGAGAGAGAGAGATACATGGAAACACACACATACCACACACACACACAGAGACAGAGAGAGAGACAGAGACAGAGAGAGAGAGAGAGAACACATATGAGTGGGGAAGAACTGAGAGAAAGGAGACACAGAATCTAAAGTCGGCTCTAGACTCTGAGTTGTCAGCACAGAGCCCCACACAGGGCTCAAAACAACATCATGAGAACACGACCTTAGCCAAAGTCAGATGCTTCACTGACTGTGCCACCCAGGTGTTTGTAGGCTAAATTTACTCTTAAGTTTTTTCTTCTGTTGCAGTGATTTTAAGTTATTTTCTTAATTTCCCTCTCCGATACTTTATTATTCATGTATAGAATTGAAGGATGTTATGTACAAAGACATAGATACCTGAACATGACTGAATTCATTTATTAGGTCTACCAGTAAGGTTGTGGAGTTTCTGCAGTCTCTCTAGAGCACATCATGGACTCCCAATAAGTGAAAAAGTACCTGGGAACATAGGATGATGTGATCGAATTTAGATGAGGGTAAGAAGATATATGGAGTGAGAGTATGCAAGTTTTCTGAAATGTTTTTTGGTTGATATAAACCAACAAGTCCATAAAGAAGGTTTGTTTGGATATATGTTTTCTTTAAACCAGAACCAGGGAGCTGTGACATTGACATATGCTTCCCAACACATTCCCACAATGCGCCCTGTGCATTTGGGAGGTAGCCCCTTGTCTCTCTTTTCTGTCCTGGAACCCAGTGCCTGACTCCACCACTCAGTGAATTCATCTCAGAATACTGCATTTGGGAAGAGACCTACGTTTTTCATAGACATCCTGAGAGGCGCCTCAAAAACATTGGATTTTACAGAGTTGTGTCTGATCTGCCTGGAATCGTCTGAGGATGTGTCGGTTGGAATGGCACTTTCTTTGCTGGGAGATCAGGGAGCCCTGCAGTATTCCTGCGTGCCTTGTGGTCGGTCACCCATGGGTGCTGTGTGGCTGCTCATGACAGGGACACTGCTCCCCAAAGATGGGGCTGGCAGGTGCCGGGCGTCATTGCTGGAGGAGCCTGAAGGGTGGAGGGGCTTGACTCGCTATCAGAAGCCTGACTGAGTCTCCATCCTGCAGTCTCCTTGAGTTCCTGATGTGCTGTGTAAAGGACTCTCTGGCTTGCCGAGGTCCAGGTGGTTCTTGCTGTTGCCACTCAGTCGTCAGGATGAACACATTCAGGTCATGGTCTTTAACTCATTCACCTGACCTGCACTTAAGGTGCTTTCCTGAGAGTAAGCGACCCACCCTGGGAGGAGGGCCAGCAAGCAGACAGCAGTGGCCCAGCCTGTATCCTCCACTGGCCTGAAAGCAGGGACTGGCTGCTCTACTGAGAAGCAGAGCTATGGAACAGGAGGTGCACAGGCAGTTGGGGTTTGTCATGGGATGGGGCCTGGATGGGTGTGTTCCAGGGCATGGGGCAGGGATGCTGTGCAGGAGGTCAGAATGAGGGAGTGTGGTTTCTTTCCTGCCCCATGGGTCACTCCTAGGTACCCTGATGGCCTCAGTGCTGGCTTCTCCTCCTGATTCTTCAGGGATCCACTCAGTCCCAGGGGTCCCTATTTTTCACATAAGACCCCAATGGAATAAAGAGTCTGTAGATATTGGAACCTGGAGGCAGCGCCCGAAAAATGCGTATAAATTATGTCCCCAAAGTTGTGCTAGGTGTACACGCCTACAGAAAGGGAGAGTTTCGGTACACATGTACCTTTCTGTACAATGATGAGAGTCAAAATATTGGAATCGGCCCAGTCATTCAGCTTCTGGAGACGCAGAGTAAAGGATGATGTGTGGCCCTTGAGAATGCAGAAGGGGACAGGACTGTGCCTGTCCACTGTGGGGACATCCCATAGTACAAGACCATAGTCCTGGAGGGATGCCCAACCTGTCACACCACTCATGAACACAAACACAGACACCTGCTGCACTCAAAGCCAAAGGACTCTGAAGATGACACCGTGTCTTCTGGGCCAATATTTCCTGAAAGAGTATACATTTTTTTTCTGCGTATGTACTTGTTGTTTCCTATTTATGTATTTATTTGGAGAGAGCGAGAAGAAGAATCCTGACCAGGGCTTCAAGCTGTCATTGTAGAGCCTGACTTGGGACTTGATCTCAAGTACCGTGCGATCATGACCCGAGCCAAATTGGACTCGGAAACTTGCCCATTGAGCCACGTTGGTGCCTGTCCTCATTATTAAATCTTCATTTTACTGAATACATGTCACCTGTAGGAAACCTTTCAGAACTTTATACTTTATTGCCTAATAGGTTAGCATAAATGGAATATTGACGGTTTCATTTGGGTGTTTTTATAGTATGCACGTTAGACCAATATCACCATGGCCAGTCGAGGAAAATGAAAGATTTTCAAGGTATTCGCTCTGGTCCAGACATTTCTCTTCTGGCTTCTGCTCTTGTGTCAAACCTCAGAGGGTCCCCATGGCAGATAATGAAGATATTTCAAGTGGGGGCTTCACCTAATCTTTGTTCTTTGAGGACTATTCCTCTGTCATAAAAAATATTAGTGCCATTGAATATTTAAGCAATTATTAATCAGTCTCCTGCCATGTAGCCAGACACAACAGGCCATGTGGTGTGTTTGCACACACATGGAAAACCCAGAGGAGCTAAAGCAGCAGAAACCGAGATCGCTGGTTGCAGAGACTGGGGTGAGGGAATGAGCCATGGGTGATTAGTAGTCCACGTGTCTCTGTGATGGAAATGTTCTAGGAGTACATAGTGGTCACGGGTGTAAAATCCTGCGAATGTACGTACTGACACTTGAAGTTGTAATTTCAAAGGATCAGAGTAAATTGTTTGGAACTTAGTTTATCTTTTATTTATAAAACACTAATATATAAGGACAGTAAATACCTCTATAAGAACTACAGAAATGACAAAGAACGCAATGAAAAGGTCAGGGAATTCATCCTTTGGGGCTGCAGCGGACATGAGCCGCTGTTGGGGAGCAGAGGCTGGTTGCTCAGCTGTAGCAGGTGGTTCCTCCAGCCCTTCCGTGACCCCACCGGCTGGGGCTGGGGGCTGCTCATGCTCTGGGGCCACCAAAGGGGCAGGTGGCTCTTCCAGCTCCTGACTGTCAGCCAGAGCTGGGAGTACCTCCTGCCCTGGTGGGGACACTGCAGTGAGGGTCTCCGATTCTCGTACGCGCTGAGCTCCAGGAGAACTAGTGGCTTCAGGCAGCCTGGGCTGCGAGGCTGCAGTGGGCACCACAGAGATAGCGGGGGATCGCTCCTGAGGGACGTCTGAACGTGGCTCTGGAGCTGGTGCCATGGCTTCAAGAATAGAAAGTGTCATCACTGTGATTGCCATTCCATGGCAGGAAACCTCTCCCGCAGACATTGTCATCTGAGTCAAAGAACCCACCAGGAGGAAATCTCCCAGATGGCAGGTTAATGGAGCAGTGATCTGAGACTAGTCCCTACGCCTGGCCCGCCTGCAGTCTCAGGAAACATGTTCTCTGTGACATACCCCGTCCCCTCCACATGCCCACATCTCCCACCCAGAGTCCTCCTCACCCAGAGACTCTGGCTCATTGGGCTCACGGTGTTTCCGCCATGAGTAGAGAAGGCGGGCGCGGCGCTGCAGCTCGGAGCCCGGCATGTGGACTCCTACATATGCCTGCAGCAACTTCAAGCTTGTGAAATCTGGAGGCTGGAAAAAGTCCTCGGGGTAGTGATCCAGCCAGGTGCCCAGGATGGAGGAGATGGCCCTGGGGATACAAAAGTAGCCAGAACAATCACCATGGGGTGTTCCCCCCACTGATGTCTCAGGACAGGCCTGTGGGACCTGGCCTCTATGCCTCCTGGTCCTGGACGTCCAGAGGGTGGTTCTGTACGTTGTCCACCTGTGATTTGGCAGTCCCGCCTACGAGTGACCTGGTCACTGAAGAGGGACCGTCAAGATTCTCTTTGACGGGAACCCCTTAACCAATGATGTGGTCGTCGCTGTCCTTCTTGGGGAAGCCAGCCAGACTCTTCGCTGTGTCCCGCTGCCTACCTCCCACCGGAATTCAAGTCCGTGCGTGAGTGGAGGGGTGGTGTCGGGGTGAGTCAGTGCCTTCACTGCATACCCTAGCGCTCCACGAAAATCTGCGCAAATACGGGACAAGAGGACTCTGTCTCTTACCTGGGCTTGCTGGGACCCTCCTGATGCCCTCAACGTGACGACCTGTGCCTCTGTGCTGCCTCATGCACTCAGTGCACGTGTGGGTGTCCTCCCGCTGACACCGTTCTCCGATCGTGTGGGTGATATGTGCTCCTTGAGCCCTCACTGTGTCTCCTGTACCCTGGCTAAGCACGCACCGTGATTGTTCCCCAAGGTGGTGAGCGTGATGCTCCCCAAAACCGTTATTCTGGGTCCCCTGATGGGGGTCTAGGCAAGGCTGTGAGTGGGAAGGGATGGGGTTGGATGGACTCTAAGGGGCTGACGCGGTCCTCTGGCGCCCTCTGCTGCCTCCCTGTGCCCACAGCCCATCGTCGACCAGACAGGACAGAACCCCTTTCCTTGTTTCCAAGAGAAAGCCCTCAGAACTTTGCCCTCTCACAGGACTCTCAGACATGTGGGATGCTGGGTCCTGCAGCCCCTCCCACGCACAGTCTCAGCACTGCCCTCTTGGAGAAGGAAGGCCCTCCAGCCTGAGCTCAGCCTACTCACAGTTTCTCCTGCTCCCGGGGTCCGCCATCCTCCTCAGCCTCCGAATGGAAGCATCCGTATCTGGAGGAGGCCAGAAGGACATCATATGAGCTGTCCTGTGGATGCTACATCTTGTCCTATCCAGAGTCCCTGACTGCTGACTAGAATGGAGCTCTGGAGGGGAGGGTACTGTCCGCTCTGCGCATTGGATCCCAGTCAGCTCCTACAGAAGTGCCTGCACCTAGTGGGGCTTCGTGCGTGTTTGAAGAATGATAGGGCCTGAGTCAGCTACATCACACATATTGGTGTGGGTCTGGGCGTCTTGCTCATCCTGGGCATCATTGACTGGTTTGAGCCAGGACTCAGACACACAGATAGAGCCTCCAGTCTCCTTTTCCAATGGGAAAACAGCCCAAGTCAACACCTGGCGACAGTGAGGGATGAGGCAGAAAGTTGATCATGGGCAAGAGGACAAAGATGACCCAGCAGAGACGCAGCCCTGCCAGCAGAGCTTTCCACAGGCCAGGGTGACTTTCCCTGCAGTGCCCCCACTGAGGACCTGGAGTGTTTCCACCCGGATCGGAGGAACAAAGTGAGAGGCCAGGACGTTTGGTGACTTTCCTGAGACTCAGAGCTTTAAGGGGCTGAATCACACTGGGCTGTGAAGGGCAGGGTGCTCACCTCATAAACAACACTTCCAAGACCTTTTGGGTGGTAGTAAAGGTTGTGTACGTGCCCAAGAAGGTGGAGACATATGTGGGGTCTCTCCCCAGGAAGGCGGGCACGAGGTGTTCCACTCGCTGCTTCAGCAGGGCTGCATCGATGGTCCACAGCACACAGTTCTCATTATCATCCCCGCGTGTGACCTTTGTACCCTGAGGTAGAACACAGGAGGGACATAGAATCAGACACAGCACTATGGCCAACAGGAGGGTTGGAGTCCAGAATGCAGACCAAACCCCCAGACGCCACTGACTTGTGGAAAGCCTGAGACGTGGTTGCCCAGAGTGGGAAAAGGATCTTGGCATTCACACGAGAATTTGAGGTGGGAAATGACTGAACACATTAGGATCTCAGGTCAGATTGTTAGATGAGTATGGACAGCAGCTCCCTGCATTAACAGCAGTGTCCCTGTGATTTCTAACCGCACAGTCCATTCTGGGGATCCCAAGACAGGGACTTTACCTGGCAAAGGTTGGATCAGGATAATAGAACATGTAGGATGTTCAGTGCAGCACTGTGACATGGCAAGAGAAGGGAATCCTGTCACAGTCCCACATTTGTGAAGGGCTGAATGGGTGAGGTGAGTGGTCTCATTTCCAGAATGTTGTCTAGGTGTTAAGGCCCTTGCTCCTGACTGGCGGGGCCCCAGGGGCGTGTTGCTTGGCCACCAAAGTGCAGAGCAGTAGACATAATGCAATGAGCCCCATGTCCTTTGGGTAAAATATCTCCCTGCTCCTCATGAACGTGTGTCAGACGTGGAGAAGGTGGGGAAGGATGGTCGGGCGAAACGGGCCACCTGGGAACGTTCGTCGGGGAAACGTGTACAACAATGCCAATATATTCTAGACAGAATGGGACGTGAAATGGTCTCACGCCTCCTTTCTGATCTTCCTCCAAATAAGTGGAGAGTGACGTTGCGTCTGGCCGTGGCAGGGGCTGGGCCCTGCTGGCATGTTTGAGGAGCAGATGGGGTTCCAGGTTCATCTGGGACCAGGAGTCTCCGAGCGCTACCAGGGGAGCAGCAGTGTGTTTTCTGGGCCCTGGGATTCTTTGCATTGCCTGTGGCCCCTTGGTGTTGGGTTTCCCTGGTACCTGCACTCACCCTGAGCCAGCGCGGCTTCGTGCTGATGGCATGGGGCTTCCTCCTTTCCTTCAGGGAAGTAGAGCAGGGGCTCTCATTCAGCTTCTCCTCCATCTGTGGCATGTGGCTCTGTCAAGACAGTGCCCAGCAGGCTGCAGGCAGGCAGGCAGGCAGGAGTCCTCAAAGCCGTGTCTGCTTGCTTTCGCTTGTCCTCAGACCCATATGAATTCATTCTAGATATGACACCACAGTGTGCACTCACCTCCCCCACGGAGGAGAAGCAAGGTGGCTTGAGGGCCTTGGATTCAACCTGTTACAGGTTAGAGGCACCTCAGAGATCCCTTTTCCCTCCTTCCCAGCATGACATGTGCATGGCCATGATGGGTCCACCAGGTGGTCCACTGCCATCGAACCTGCTCCGGTCCCGGGGAGGACCGGCCCCCATGTCCCCCTTTCCCCGAAACTGAACATGAGGGGATGGGGGTGCCCAGGGAAGGCTCCGAGCTGTGACCTGACCTGACCTGGCCTGCTCTAGGCTTCTCTGTGTTACCTTATGTGACCTGCTGGAAAACATCCTGAGGCATCGCCAGCGTGGGTTAAGGAAACCTCTCCAACATCTGAGTAATCCTGCGCACTGGGGCTTCTGGCATCCAGAGCCCCGGTACCTGGGAAAACAACAAGAGAACATCCTAAAGTCTCTGTGTCTGGAGGCAAGTGAGCCTGGTATGGGACCTTCCTAGAACATGGGTGCCAGGTTACAGGAGTTCCAAGCTTTCCTGGGGCCTATTGTGAGCAAAGTGATGTCACTGCCTAGGATCCACCTCCTGAGTCCCCCTCTGGGATAACACCTTTGCAAATAGTCCTCTCTTTGCTGACTGCTCACCCCCATTCTCCATGAAATGTCACATCGGTACACAGTTCCACCAATGCACCCCTCTCCACAGTCCCCTGAGAAGCTCTGGGGGCAGCCAGGGTCCCAGCTGTGAGACCTATCTGGGTTGAGACAGAACTCTTCTTTCTTACGTCTTTCTGGTCCCAGATTCGCGACTGTGCTTCTCAGGGATGGTCCGTGTCTTTTCCGCCCAATGGAGATCATTCTGGCATGTCCTCAGGATGTCCTCAGGATGTCCTCAGGCATATGTGGGATGATACCTGTGAAATTGGAGCAGCGGTGTCACCTGTTGGAAGTTTATCCAACCACATTGACTTCAACTTCTCACCTCCTCTGATTCTGCTGCTCCTCTGATCCCAGCCCACAGTCCTCCCGGGTGTGCGTACGTGCGTGAGTGTGTGTGTGTGTGTGTGTGTGTTTACCAGTGCTTGTTTTCTGGGGTCCCAGAAGGTCACATGCCCACCTAGGGAAGGATGGCCAAACATTTCCTAGGAGCTTAGGTTCTCTACTTTCTACAGCAATCCCTACAGAAGGGATTGGAGTTGGGGCCTAACAGGACAGAACTCTCTTTTATGTAGACTTTGTCAGTAGTGTGCCACGAGCCATTCCCTGTCTTTCCACTGGGTACATACAATGGGGACAGGGTGGCACTCAGTGGGTTGCCCTGGCCTGGGGGTCCTCCTCAGGGAAGAACGTGCTGGGATGTCTTCTGTGATGCTCCTCTTCAGCCCCACCCCCACGCCACCTCCATGTCTGCACCCAGTGACAGTAACACACCCTTTTCCAGAGCCCCCCGCGAAATCCTGGGGTCAAATCCAGGACCCCATTTTGAGGACATGAAGTTGGGGTCATGCCTGGTTCTGACTTTTTACCCGTCTGTGATTCTGGCCAAGGCACTGACCCTGGCAGGGTCTTCACTTTCTCCTCCCCTCAGTGGCTCCCTGGGATGCCCACATCCTCTCAACACATCCAGCTTTGCAGAAGCCTCCTGGGTCTCTTGAGGGGAGAAAGGGAGTAGTCCACCTTTGGAGGAGACACCTGCCAGTCCCTGTCCCACTGACCTGGTCTCTGGAGCCCTCTGCCTGGCTCCTGGGTGTCAGGCTGGCGGGTAGGCGGTCAGAGCATCTGGTGGGCGCAGCGAGGTGCAGTGGTGCAGACCCTTTCACCCAGGAGCTGTGCCCCCTGAGGGGGGCGGGGGTGGGGGGATGGGGGGATGGGGCGGCCTGGTTGCGGGACCAAGCAGGTGTGCGGGAGGGCGCGCACAAGTGTGCGCATGCGCTTGGGCCAGGGGCGGAGCCCGTTGAGGGGCACAGGTGAGGCTGTAGTGGTGTTCTGTGTCCTGGCTCCCAGCCTGTCTGCCGCCCCGAGCCCCCAAGTGTCTGGGCCAGTCAGGGGCTGACGCCCCACACCCCCCCTCCCCCGACCGGGGACATGCTGCTGCCTGTCGCCTGTGACCCGGTAACCTTGGCGGTTGCCCTAGGGCAGCCCTAGCGCTAACGGTAGTGCTCGCGCCCCCCACGCGATTAAGACTGGGAGCCATGAGCCTCCAGCCTAGGAGGGTGGTGGCCCTGCTGCTCCTGCTGCTCCTGGACCAGAGGCCAGGGCGCGCGACACGATCCCGGGTCGCCTTGGTTTTGGTTGCTCTGCTGGAGTGCCAGCCCTTGCAGGGACAGAGCGCGATGCGATGCCCCCCGGCGCCCCCGAAAGACCATCTGGGAGAAGCCTAAAGGTGGAGCAGCTGAGACCCACAGCCTCCCTCCAGGACCTGCCTCGGTCGCGGTGCTGCCAAGGTAGGGGTCCTAGTGACAAGGTCCCATGTGGCCTTCCACCCTGCCCCTCTCTGTCTTCCCCTTCCATGACCACGCCCCCTCACTCGTGCTCCGGGTTCTTTTTGGGCTCCTTTGCGGCTGCGGTCTGGAGGACTCAGGAGTGAGCTTTCTGGGTTGGACTCGGGTTCCCTGGAGGAGGAGGGCCCAGATCCATTAGGGGGTTAGGCTCCGGCGGTGGGGCGTGCCTCAGGTCGGGTGGGGGGCAACCTGAGTGCCCATGGAGGTCTGACTGGCTTGGTGGTTGGAGCGAACGAAAGAACGAACAAACGATGGAAGGAAAGGGTGGACCTGCGGTTGTGGGAAAATATCAAGGCAGGGCCAGGGAAGTCGCATCCATGAGCAGGAGGAAACATTCCTGCCTGTGAAAATGAAGCACAAGGGACCTGAGATTCCAGAGGAACATTCCACGGAGAGTCAGGGTGGTGGGCCTGAGTTGCTGGAGGCCAGCAGGGGACGGTGTTGAAGGGATTGAGAGTGGAAGGAGCAGGTGAACACAGGCCTCCTGCCTCCCACCTCCACACCTGCTGCCCTGCCCCGCCCAGCCCCGCCCCGCCCCTGGTGGCAGAGTTGCACCCTCTGATGGGGAGGGGGAGATCTCACCCCACTTGTGGCTAAAGGGGATCCTCTATCATGGGAATCAATGGGACTACAGGATAGGGGTCTGGATTAGGGCAAGTGCAACTCCCTGTTGAGCTCTTCATTTCTGAAGGCAATTTGCATTCAATCAATGAACTCACAGCCAGGGAGGCAGGAATAAGTGGCGCTTCTGTGTTTAGAGGGTGGTGCAGACTCTTTCCTACATGGACGTGTGTGCTGAAGAGACTGGGTGTTGTGGATGGAGTCCAAAGTCATCTTTTTGGGACATGTTGGGTGGGAACGTCTTCTTCGCACTGTGGCGTGGAAGGTGGATGGAAAAGCTCCTTGTCCAAGGCAGACTGGTGGGTTTTGTTGTTCCTATCCGTGGGGCGTGGTGCTTCCCGTTTTCCGTGGAGCGCCTCCTGTGTTGCATTCGTTCTGTGTTTCAAGAGTTTCAGACCTTAGGAATCACATCTCCTCCGGGACTCACCAGGCAGCATGAGGGAGAAGTGACTCAGAGTCCACCGGGTCCCTAGAAACCAGTGCATGTGTACCTGAGCAGACGGTGCTGGTCTCTCAGCCTCCTTTGGAAATGAGGTCTTGAGCAAACGCTCTTTCATTGCATGGGTTCCACCTCTGTCAGGTTGTTGGCGTTTGTGGTTGTGCATCTGTGTAAGTGTCTGCGATGCCGTGTCCTGTATTTGTCCGGACCGCGACAGTGTCCCAGTCCTTTCCAGAGACACAGTTTTGTTGCATAGGAAATTCTCATTTCAATAGTGTGTCCCAATGCTGTTACAACAGATGAAAACTTCCTGCAGGCAGCACCGTGACCTCACCGAAAGCAAAAGTCTCAGAACTGAGGCTTTCCCAAACTTACATATCAAGCTGACTGGTGCTTCATGTTTTCAGTAAGATGGTGTGGTGTAGGCCACTTTGAGCACCTGAGGCTCCTAGGCATCGGTTTTGTCCTCGGGAGGTGAGTTGTCTCTGTCAGCATTTCAGGAGATTATGATTCTCTTGACTATCATTATTTTCTTGATTACCATGATTACTATATTGTGCATAACCCATCGCATGGAATTTGATAAGGAACTCGATACCTGAAACCTTTTCGTCACCAAACGCTCCCTACAACAAGGAGAAAAACAATCACTTTTGTGCGATGGACAATGCACCTTACCTTTATTGTACTGTTTTAGTGCTATGTACATATGTTTAGAGTAATGAAAGTGTCCACTTAGATCTAAGGAGTTTTTTGTGACAGCATAAACCATAAAAATAATGGAAAATCTAAGTTACCTAGTAATGTAAGCACTCTGTCCTTTTGGATACGAAATCTTAAGTAAAGTACTCATGTTGCAAAAATTGCCAAGTCCTGATAATTCGTTACTATTCACGTAGGTCTAGTGAATGGAATGGACTGAACTAAGGTCTCTGAAATACAGGAAGCTAGAATTTGAGATATTGAGTCACCTTTACTCTGTCTTTCCCTGTTGGCAACGTCTTTTTTTATTCAGTGATGTCTCTTGACCATTAACCTATTTCCCTCCTTCATGCTCCCCCCCCCCACCTTTGCAATCATCATTATGTATTTATTGATGGGCTTGTTTCATTCTGTTTTGAGGATTTTTGGTTTTTGTTTTCTTAGTTTTGGTTTCAGATTCCCCATATACGTGCGAGCATTCTGTATGTGTTTTTCTCCGTGTGAGTTCTTTCACTTGGCATAATGCCCTCCAGGCTATTATAAAACACTGTGGCATAATAACAGGTGTGAAGGTATTTTTGGGAGTTAGTGATTTCATGTGTTCCGAGTCGTACCTAGGGGGGTAATTGAGGGAAGTTGCTGGATGATATGGATGTTCTCTTCTGAATTGTGTGAGGAAACTTTATATTGTTTGCAACTGCCTCTGCACCAAGTTCCAATGCCACCAACAGGGCACAATGATTCGCTTTCTTCCATATTGTACCCGACGCTTGTGTTTTCTTGTCTTTTTGATAAGACCGTTCAGACAGGTTTCAGGTGATATCTCTTTGGCTTTGGACTTTCATTTCCCTAATGTGGAGTGACATGGAACTTCTCTTCATGTATGTGGTGGCCATCTGTATGTCTTCATTGGAAGAATGCCTCTTCAGGACTCTGCCAGTTCCATCATTGCTCTTTGCTTTTGCATTGTTGCGCTGTAGTAGATCTTGATATCTTTTGTGTTTTACCCCTTGACCATATATGTAGTTTGCAAGTATTTTCTCCCATTCACTATGTTGCCTTCCCATTCTGTGAAAGATATTGTTGCTGTGCAGAACTTTTTTTTTAGTTTCACGTAGTCCCACTTGTTTAGTTTTCCTTTGTAGCTTTGGCTTCTGGTGTCAAATCCCTAAACTCAAGTCAAGACTGAGATCCAAACATTCTCGTGGATTTGGCATTTGGCTTTGTCCAGCAAAGCCAAGGACAGCAGAAAGGATTGCTTCAGACTCCACGCAAGTCAAGAGGTGAGGGAGTTTAAGGGACGTCTCCGCGAGCTGCTCTCAGGCTCCCGTAGTCATTAAGCCTACAAACGATGTGCAACACGTCAGCGGGCCACATGCTAGAAAGAACGTATTGAAGACATGGTGCGAACCACATCGAGACAGGATATAATATTCCACGCGACAACACGGTCCATGGACTTGGTGAGACCACGCAGAACCCAACCCCTAGATACACATGGCCCTAGATCGGCCAAGTCTCGCCTGCCCCCCAGATACACACCAACTAGGTAAGTGAGCTGCTGCAACTGTTTGCAGGAAGGCCAGAGAGCAGTGATCTGCTCTGCAAAGCGTTCCCTATAATCTCCCAACTCAGGACATCGTTGTGCGATTTCCCACACCTCTTGCCCAAGGTCTTATCCAGGACTTTCTGGTTTCAGATCTCAAGTCTGTAATACATTTTAACTTCGTTTCTGTGTGTGATGCTAAATAGGTGTCACGTTGTTTTTCTGCGCCTATTGTTTTTCTGTGCCCGGTGTTTCTGGGCACCACCTATTGAGGAGACTGCCTTTGCCTCAGGTTATATTCTTGGTTCTTTTGTTGTGAATTAATTGGTTACATATGTGTGGGTTTCTCCCTGGGCCTTCAGTTCTGGTCCAGTGACCTGTGTGTCTGCTTTTACCCCAATACTGTACTGCTAGGGTTATTGTAGCTTTGATATCTAGTTTCAAATCAGAAAGCATGGTGCTTCCAGCTGTTTTCTTCCTTCTCACAATGACTTTGGTATTCAGAGCCTTTTGTGGTTCTGTCCACCTTGAAGGATTATTCTGTTTTTGGGAACGTGCTTCAAGTTTGAAAGGATTGCACCTAGGGAATGTGTAGATGGCTCTAAGTAGTGTGGACATTTTGATAATCTTAATTCTTGGGATCCACTAGCATAGAATGTCTTTCTGCTTATTTCTGTCTGTTCAAATTCTTTCTCCACTGATTTCTGGTTTTCAGTAAAGAGGTCTTTCATCTTCTTGGTTAAATTCATTCTTTTCTTTTTTAATATTTTTATGTTTATTTATTCTTGACACAGAGAGATACATGGAAACACACACACATACACACACAGAAAGAGAGAGAGAGAGCACGTGTAGGAGTGAGGAAGAGCTGAGAGAAAGGGAGACACAGAATCTGAAGCAGGCTCCAGACTCTGAGCTGTCAGCACAGAGCCCATCAGAAGTCTCAGAACACAAATCATGAGGTCACGACCTGAGCCAAAGTCAGATGCTTCACTGACTGTGACACCCAGGTGCCTGTAGAGTGATTTATTGTCAAGGATTTTCTTCTTTTGGAGTTATTTTAAGTTATTTTCTTAATTTTTCACTCTGATAGTTTGTGATTCATGTACAGAAATGAAGCACATTATGGAAAACGACATACATATCTTAACATGACTGAAATCATTTATTAGGTCTACTAGTAATGTTGTAGAGTCACTGCGGTCTCTCTAGAGCATATCATGCACTCCCAGTAAGTGAAAAAGTATCTGGGAATATAGGATGATGTGATCGAAAGTAGATGAGAGTAAGAAGGTATATGGAGTGAGAGTGTGCAAATTTTCTGAAATGTTTTGTGGTTTATATAATCCAACAAGTCCATAAAGAAGGTTTCTTTGGATATATGTTTTCTTTCAACCAGACCCAGGGAGCTGTAACATAAATATATGGTTCCCAACACATTGCCACAACACGCCCTGTGCATCTTGGGAGCTGGCCACCTTGTCTCTCTTTTCTGTCCTGGAACCCAGTGCCTGACTCTACTGCTCAGTGAATTCATCTCAGAATACTGCAGTTGGGAAGAGACCTACATTTTTCATAGACTTCCTGAGAGGCGCCTCAAAAGCATTGGATTTTACAGAGTTGTGTCTGATCTGCCTGGAATCCTCTGAGGATGTGTCGGTTGGAATGGCACTTTCTTTGCTGGGAGATCAGGGAGCCCTGCATTATTCCTGTGTGTCTTGTGGTCACCCGTGGGTGCTGTGTGGCTGCTCATGACAGGGACACTGCTCCCCAAAGATGAGGCTGGCAGGTGGCGGGCGCCAATGCTGGAGGAGCCTGAAGAGTGGAGGGGCTTGACTCGGTATCAAAGCCTGACTGAGTCTTCATCCTACAGTCTCCCTGAGCTCCTGATGTGCTTTGTAAAGGACTCTCTTGCTTGCCGAGGTGCAAGTGGTTCTTGCTTTTGCCACTGAATCCTCAGGATGAACCCATTCAGGTCATGGTCTTTAACTCATTGACCTGAGCTGCACTTAAGGTACTTTCCTGAGTGTAAGCGACCCAGCCTGGGAGGAGGGCCAGGAGGCAGACAGCAGTGGCCCAGCCTGCATCCTCCACTGACCTGAAAGCAGGGACTGGCTGCTCTTCTGAGAAGCAGAGCTATGGACCAGGAGGCACACAGGCCACTGGGGTTTGTCATGGGATGGGGCCTGGATGAGTGTGTTCTAGGGCATGGGGAGGGATGCTGTGCAGGAGGTCAGAATGAGGGAGTGTGGTTTCTTCCCGGCCCCATGGGTCACTCCTAGGTACCCTGATGGCCTCAGTGCTGGCTTGTCCTCCTATTCTTCAGGTATCCACTCAGTCCCGGGGGTCCCTGATTTTCATATATGAACGCAACAGAGTAAAGAGTCTGTAGATGTTGGAAACTGGAGGCAGCCCCCGAAAAATGCCAGAAATTATGTCCCCAAAGTTGTGCTAGGTGTACACGCCTACAGAAAGAGAGAGTTCCGGTACACATGTGCCCTTGTGTACAATGATGAGAATCAAAATATTGGAATTGGCCCCGTCATGCAGCTTCTGGAGACGCAGAGTAAAGGATGATGTGTGGCCCCTGAGAATGCAGAAGGGGACAGGACTGTGCCTGTCCACTGTGGGCACATTCCGTAATACAAGACCATAGTCCTGGATGGATGCCCAACCTGCACACCACTCGTAGACACAAACACAGACACCTGCTGCACTCAAAGCCAAAGGACTGTGAAGATGACACCATGTCTTAGGGGCTATTATTTTCAAAGAATGTATATTTTTTCTCCGTCTGTATTTGTTGTTTCCTCTTTATTTATTTGGAAAGAGGGAGAAGGAGAATCCTGACCAGGGCTTCATGCTTTCATTGCAGAGCCTGACTTGGGACTTGATCTCAAGAACCATGAGATCATGACCTGAGCCGTATTCCACTCAGACACTCGACTGTTTGAGCCACCTTCGTGCCTGTCCTCATTATTTAAATCTTCCTTTTACTAAATAAACATCACCTGTAGAAAACCTTTAACAACGTTACACTTTATTGCCTAATAGATTAGCACAAATGGAATATTGACCGTTACATTTGGGTATTTTTATAATATGCACATTAGACCAATATCACCATGGCCTGTCCAGGAAAATGAAAGATTTTCAAGGTATTCGCTCTGGTCCAGACATTTCTGTTCTGGCTTCTGCTCTTGTGTCAAAGCTCAAAGGGTCCCCATGCCAGACAATGAAGATATTTCAAGTAGGGGCCTTCACCTAATCTTTGTTCTTTGATAAAATGTCCATATCATAGAAATTCCAGAAGAGTCAAGAGAAAAAGGGGCTGAGGGTGTACTTGAACAAATAATAGCTGAGAACTTCTCCAATCTGGGGAAAGAAATATACCACTTCTTCTTTATCCATTCACCTGTCTGTGGATACTTGGACTGCTTCCATATCTTAGCTCTTGTAAATAACGCTGCAATAAACGTAGGGGTGCATGTATCCCTTTGAGTTAGTGCTTTTGTATTTTTCGGGTAAATACCCAGTGGTGTGATTCCTGCATTGTAGGGTAATTCTATTCTAATTTCTTGAAGGACCTCCATACTCTATTCCTCGGTGACTCCACCCATTTGCATTCCCATCGACAGTGCACGAGGGTTCCTTTTTCTCTATATCCTCACAGACACTTGTTGTTTCTGGTGTTTTGGTTGAGGTAGGAAGAGTTTTGTTTCTGTGGGTGTGAGTGGTCTTTTCATACTATTTCATGGCCATGAAACGTTCCCAGAGAGGGGATTTATGATAGATTTATTCTCAATCTTCTTCCCATGAGTGGACGCACTCAGAAAATTTATGGCCTTTCCCAGCAGTTGCTGCTTTGAGTCACATCAGAGAAGCTCTGAGAAGATTCTTCTGTTGAATCTCCTATGTCTTTAGATCATAATAATCTCCACACCCACTCTGGGGTTCTGAGTGGTTTTCTGAGTCAGCCCCTCCCCTTTCCTTTCCTCCAACATCCTCACCTCAGTAACAGACTAGCCTCCTTACAAAGTCGACAAGTAAGGACCTTTAGGTGGTCACCCCAGCATAGACCTTAGATTCTCGTGTTGCCGTCTGTTTGCTTAAAAGTGGAAATTAGACAGCTGGAAATATGGAAGGTGTGGCAAGGCTAAGAGTAATTCCACTCTTATTTCTGTAAGGAATGACTCCTCCAGTCTTCCAGGGAAATCAACAAAGACTAAGCACATGAGAACAGGCAAAAGCTATGGACTCGGTGCCTGGGACAGCAAGGGAGTCTGCCGCGATCTCTCGTATTTGGCAGAGACTCCAAGTCAGGCAGAGGAATAGGAAAGCTTCAAGGCAGAAAACAAGGGAAGGCTTCTAGGATGCCCCGACTTAAGTGGAGGCTGTTGTCATGGAGAAACTGTAGGTGAGGTAACTAGAGGTGGGCCATACTATGGGACGGATTAGGGGACTATAAGTGGCTTTCTCCAGTTGATTCTAAATTGAAAGCGGGGACACAATGTATACAAGCTTCTGCCAGTCTGACTTCGAGATAGTAGCCTGGCCATTGTAGATAACAGGTTGGTTTCCTGAGCAAATAATTGCCACAGATTGCGGGTCCTATTTTGTCTTTGAATTCAAGTTCTACCACAGGTAGAGGGGAGCACAGGGCCTCACTGCACTGATCCTATTTGAAAGTGCCCAGGGCCCTGGCTGCTGGTAACTTAGGGCCTTCACTTAATAGTGCCATTCAGTTGTCCTGCCTCCCTTTAAGTCTCTGCTGCTGACAATTTGCCATAGAGGCCTGGCCTGCCTCTCCTATTCCCAGTGACACCTGCCATACCTCCTAAATGTGTCATGCAATTTAGTTTTCTTCCTGGCCAGTTACAACTTGACATCCGTTTGGTTCTTTATTCTAATTATCCATTACTCCCCCCTCACTGGATTGAAGTTTATACTTCAATCGAGAGGGTAAGCTACTATGTCTGTTTTGTTCACTGCTATGATCCCCAAGGACACAAGAATACTCAACTGAAAGAAGGTGTAGACACATATTGGTGGAATAAATGAAATGCATGTCCATCATTCAGGCAGACTCCATGCGAGGAGAGATGAGCTTTGCACGGGGGACTCCAGGTCGAGCCCAGTCGCTCGTGTATTTGCTTCCTGTGACAACCCAAAAGCCCAGGTTCTGGGATCTTCCCTCATCAGGGGCAGCTGAGTAGGCCTGGGGCATGTCTAGTCCTGTCCCAGACAACAGATCAGAGAATTTCTTGCAACTGCAAGTCGCATCCTCCTTGAGAGTTGTTGTACTAGAGTCGTCTTCACCTTGTTACTTTTTCAGAAATTTGTGCGCTCTCATGGTCTTTCCTTGGGGAAACAGCCTGGCCTGCCAGCCCTTACCCTATTACCAATTCCTGGAAGCAACCAGCCATCATCTAGAACCATGTAGAAGACACACAGGAGAGATACCAGGCTAGGAGGAAAGCATCGCAAAGTTTCACCTTTATTGTTTTTAATTTTTCTTAATGTTTATTTATTTTTGAGAGAGACAGAGACAGGGCATGAGTGGGGGAGGGGCAGAGAGAGAGAGAGGGAGACACAGAACCCAAAGCAGGCTCCAGGCTTTAGCTGTGTCCCCCGCCTGTGCTTGGATCCCGGTGCCCGCGGGCACGTGCCAAAGAGGGCGTGCCAGGCACGTGCGCACTTCCAGGCGGGGGGCGGGGGGGGGTGGTGGCAGAACGCAGAGAGGGCTGAGGTGTAAGTGCTCTAGGTACTGGCTCTGCGACCTCAAGCCGCCCGGATACCCCAACTCCCACCACCCCGGGCCGGCTGGGAGCTAAGGCCCTCCCTGCGTTCTCGACCGTCTCACGGGGGACATGCTGCTGACTGGCGCCTGCCACCCGGTAGCAGGGCATACCCGCAGAGGACTCGGAGCCATGAATACCCTTCACTTGCTCCTTACGGTAGATGTCTTCTCACAATCCTGCATATTCTGCTTTGTGAATAGTTTGTACATTGTGTGTTGCTATTATTTATGATATCTTGGAGAAATCTAGATGGCTATGCTTATTACTTTCATTATACACATGGGAGGAGTATTTATGAGTGCATGGAGGGCCTACCGTTTGCCCAGAATCTGGTAGAGAACCCTGGCTATTGAAGATGCCCATTCGGTAGCAGAGAGCAGCTGACGTGACCTCTCCTAACAAATATAGTTTCTTTTTCAGTAGATGGTCAATCCCTAAGAAGCCATGATAGTACCTTTGTAGAATGAGTAGGCCTACGTTTTGAGTGGACGGTGGTTTTCTCCCCCTAGTTTATATACTTAAATCTTGTTTTAGAGTGGGGCTTGTTTGCTTTAGAGAGATTTTGGAAAACTAAATACTGTGCAAATGTCAGATACTACATACTTAGGTTCTTTGTTCTCGACGGGTTTGAAAGCACTGCTTCTACTTGGATGATAGATGATCATAGTAAAGTGAGTCATGTGTTGCAGAGAAGTAGGAAAGCTTGTTTCAGGGCACCCATTTAGAGATGGAATTCCTGGCTGGGTGTGAGATTCAGTGGACTATACGCTGATCTGGTCAGGCATTTTGATGCATTCAATCTCACTGACTTCATAAAGCCATCTTATAAATTCAGTAGGGAAGACAGACGATCTTGTTTTAGAAATAAGACAGCTGAGGTGCAGACTGACTGGCACCATGGCTGATAAGTGGCAGTCAGCTTGAGAACCCAGCTGTGTTCTGATTCATCTTTCCTCAGTGGGATGAATCCACCCTTACCCCTTGATGCGGGTATGTTTTCCTAGTGGACCCTAACACAAATGCCTTCCTTCTGCCTCTCCCCATACCACCCATCCATTTGCTCACGAAGTCACTTCTGAGAGCCTTCGTTGGTAGACATTCACTTGGCGGAACCGGCTCTCAATCCTGGGTGGTTTCTAGCAGGGATCTTCCTTTCCACCTCTGGCCTACGGTACCTGATCTTCAGTCCTACCATGAAGCTCTTGGATTGGTGTGCAAGCTGACTTTGACACCTGGGATTCAGTTAACAAGCGTTTAGTGAAGGAAAGACTCGATGATGAAAATTCCCAGAACTTCTTAGTCCTCATTCAGTGTGTTCAGCTGACTCATGAAATATGTCATTCTGTGTTCTTCCAATTATCCAGCTGTAAAAAGGAATAATACCCCATTCTAACTTTAGGGAAGTATTATCTGTGTGTATTATTATATAACATTTCTTATACAAGAAAGCTGTGGTAAAAGTCCAGCTACCAAAAATAATGAAGAAGTTACCTGGATGTTTGCAAATGTCAAAAGCTTAAACTAGCTTCAAGTAGCGGTAAACGAAACTATGTTTTAATGGTAAATAGCTCAGCTTCAAAAGTGTTTATCTCTTCTGCTTCAGGAAATGTGGCCACAAAATGTTCTGTTTGGTAAAGATTATTTTTATTTATTTTGAGAGAGAGAGAGAGAGAGAGAGAGAGAGAGAGAGAGAGAGAGAGAGAGAGAGAGAGAGAGAGAATGAATGTGCACAAGCAAGGGAGGGCAGAAAGAGAGAGAGAGAGAATCCCAAGCAGGCCCCACACTGTCAGCACGGAGCCCAACACGGGACTCAATTTCAGGAACTGTGAGATGATGACGTGTGCTGAGATCAAGAGTCGGTTGCTTAACCGACTGAGCCACCCAGGTGCCCCCACAATAACATTTTCTGAAGAGAATGTTTTCTAAAGGAACAAATGGAGGTTGATACTTTTCAAACTAGGTTTTGTTTGACTAGCTTAATGAAAAATGGTAAAAAGGTGATTAGCAAATAACTGTGAACAAAAGCAATGACCAAGGAGGCTCCAGTGAGGTTATTGAAGATCTCAGCAAAAACACCAGAAATAACATTTTGAGATCAGAGGGAGAATGGGATGGAAATAGTGTCCTAACATCTGAGGGCATTGGGAGGGTGTGAAGAGGAGTGTGTTCTCCTCACAAGTTTCTTGTGAAGCTCTTCTAACTTCCCAGCTGTTTGCTGTGTCTGCTTCCTTCCGGCAAAAAAGTGATGTGTGCGTGCAGTGCCCTGATAGTCCTTAGTCGATTTTTGTGGTCTGAGAAGAGTAGATTTTGTACAAATTCTTTTTAACTTAACCTTATTTTTCTCAACGTGAAAGAATTTTACATGATTCCAAAGTCAAACTGTGAATAAAAAAGTATACACAGAGAAATGTGCCATCACTCTCTCTCCCATCTCCTAACGCAGCCCCCATGGGGTAAGCGTTCTCATTAGTTTTTACTATACCTTTCCTGTAATTCATTTATTAAGAAATTAACCAAATGTAGAATTTTCCTTTTCCGTAACAAGGAGCATAGTGGATGCACACTTTTGCCTATTGTCTTTTGAGTAACACTGCATCTTAGAAATCATTCCATACTGTTTCCGAGAGACCTCGGGACAAGAGACGTCTTGTTGGCCACGTCGTGTACATTTCTCGTCGTGTATTTTACCAGCCTGCTGTATGTGTGTCATTGCCAAGATTTTGCTATTAGAAATAATGCCATGATCAATAAGCCTTTGCATATTATGTTTCATATTTGGAGAGAGATAGTCAGTGGTTAAAGAGAAATACATTCATCGTTTTCCAGGCACTGCTAGATTTCCTTCCCAATCGTCATGTCTGATAGTGCCTGGGAGCTGTTCTGTACGTAACAGTTTGGTGCTTTTCGATACCCTGTCGTAGTTCTGAAGTTTCACACGTACCGCCATAGGTCCCATACACACATCTGTGCATGTCACATGCCCCACCACACGGGCAGCTGAGTGTCGAGAGCAGAGAGAGCCTCCTTTCACAGAGTCTGTCAGGCTTAGAGAGAGAGCTGGGAGCAGGATCCTGATGTCTTGGTCTGGATCTCTCTCTGCCACCCTGTAGTCATGGGGCAGGATGGGGAGAGCTGAGTGTCAAGTACTAAGAAGGTGTGCCTGTCTCCAATAGTGATGGAGAATAAAGAAGGAACATTGAACATGCCACCTGGAAGAATGCCCTGGTTGCTCAGCTTATAATGGAGGACTCTAGTGAAATAAATTGTAGTTTAGGGCAGACACTTGAAATTTCTCTTTCTTGCCAAAATAAATTAATTTCTTCAGCTGTCTGAATTTCCTTTCTTAAACTGGACAGGAACTAACAGAGTCTAAATTAAACTCATTTTCCATTCATACAGCTGGGTCACTTTGGGCTGCCCGAGTGTGCTTCTGGGTGTCCTAAAGCACATTTAAACCACCCCCCCCCGACCCCGGTGTTTCACGCTGTTTTCATAACCCATCTGATTTAGCCAGTGTAACACATAATATTTGCTTTCGCCTCTCCACTCTAGAGTCAGAGTCTATGTCTGAAACGTCTTGAGAGCTATTCGGGAAGCCTGTTGCGGGAAGGCATCGCCATACACCTGCTAGCACTGGGCAAGGCAGAGGGCAGATGGCGGGGGGTCAGGCTGGGGAGTTGGGTGAGACAGACCCTGCCTTGCCCAAAGAAAGCTTTGTTTTCGTGACGCCTTTCCCTGTGTTCCCACTGGTAGCTTTGCACTACTATTTGGGAGGTATTGTTTATACATAGGGTCCAATGAACTGGATCATGAATGTAGGGAGTTGTGAATTAAAAAAAAAGTGGTAGAACAAGCCGAAGAATTTTAGAAATACCTTGTTTAGGTCCAGGACAGTGTTTCTCCTTGGACCTGTCACTGAGCACTTGGTGCCGTCGGCTTGCTCTCACTTGTTGGAGGCGTGTGAGGCAGTGTGTCCACCAGGGCAGCATTTGCACCTGCTGTGCCCCCCATAAGGTCAAGTGTGACACTTCCTTGGAAAGCACTCGGGAAGCTCTTAGTGTCTTTCCTCATCACCCTCCCTGTTTCTCATCCCTGGGAATGAGGGCAGGGGGCAGTACTGATGCTGGCAAGTGAATCCTGCTTTACACAGTCTGCCAGATGTGGATCCTCATGGGAGGAGCCATGATTTGAATATGCCTTTTGGAATATTCTGAAATAGAAAGATCTGGAAAGGTCAAAACTGTGGGAAATACCTTTCAAACACGAAAGTTGGGGAGAAATTGAAATAATTATAATATCTTAGTTCTAGCATATTTTAGATTTTGGAGTATCGTAATATGTGAATTTTAAATTTTGTTAACTTGATTTATTTATTTTGAGAGAGACAGTGAAGGGGGGGGGGCAGAGAGAGAGAGAGAGGGAGAGACAGACTCTCAAGTAGGCTCTGTGCTGATGTGGGGCTTGAAACCACAAAACCGTGAGATCATAACCTGAGCCAAACCCAGAAGTTGGGCACTTAACCAACTGAGCCACCCAGGTGTCCCCATACTGTGTGAATTTTCAAAAACAGATTGTCTTTAGTTTACTTCTGAATGAAATGGTCATGCCTGTGTATGTAGGGAAATAGAAAGCTAGAAAAATTACAGGCAAAGATTTGTTTTCCTATGTTTTCTTCTTCCCTTTTAAGAAATATAAAGAAATAAAAAGTCATCGTAGAGGGTGAATCTCCCTCTGATTCATGGTCTCCACCAACCCTCTTTTCCCTGCTTTCCTCTGCTTTCCCTTGGATCCTGGGCCCAAGCAGGTGTGCCCAGGGTAGGTTCTGATACGCGCATGCGCATGGCCAGGGGCGGAGCCCGGTGAGGGACACAGCTGAGGCTGCAGCAGTGCTGTGAGTCCTAGTTCCCAGCCCGCCTGCCGCCCCAAGCCCCCAAGTGTCTGGGCCAGCCAGGGGCTGACGCCCACCCCACCCCCCCGACCTGGCACATGCTGCTGCCTGGAGCCTGCGAACCGGTAGCCATGGCATTGGTAGGGGTAGCGGTAGTGCTCGCGGGGAGCGACGCGGGAGCGCGGGCGAGGCCCGCGTGGAGAAGACAGGGACCCAAGAGCCTCCAGCCTCAGAGGGTGGGGGCCCTACTGCTCCTGCTGCTCCTGGAGCCAGAGGCCAGGGCGCCGGACGCGCTTCCCTGACGCCTCGGGCTTTGGCCGCGCTGGTGGAGTGCCAGCACAGGAAGGGGCAGAACTCGATGCGATGCGCACCCCGTCCCTGGGCCCCCGAAAGAGCATCTGGGAGAAGCCTAAAGGTGGAGCAGCTGAGACCCACAGCCTCCCTCCAGGACCTGCCTCAGTCGCGGTGCTGCCAAGGTAGGGATCCTAGTGACAAGGTCCCACGTGGCCTTCCCTCCTGCCCCTCTCTGTCTTCCCCTTCCATGACCACCCCTGCCTCCCTCCTGCTCCGGGCTACTTCTTGGGCTCCTTTGTGGCTGCGGTCTGGAGGACTCAGAAGTGAGATTTCTGGGTTGGACACGGGTCCCCTGGAGGAGGAGCGCCCCAGATGGACTAGGGGGTTAGGCTCCGGCGGCGGGGAGTGGCTCAGGTCAAGAGGGAGGGCGCCCTGAGTGCCCATGGAAGTCTGACTGTGTTGGTGGTTGGAGGGTGGAGGTGGGAATGAACGAACGAAGGAAGGAAAGCGTGGACATGTGGTTGTGGGAAAATGTCAAGGCAGGGCCAGGGAAGTCACAGCCATGAGCAGGAGGAATCATTCCTGCCTGTGAAAATGACGCACAGGGACCTGAGATTCCAGAGAAACATTCCAGGGAGAGTCAGGGTGGTGGGCCTGAGTTGCTGGAGGCCAGCCAGGGAACTTGTTGAAGTAATTGAGAGTGGAAGCAGCAGGTGAGCACAGGCCTCCTGCCTCCCGCCCTCCACACCCCCTGCCCTGCCCCGACCCACCCTGCCCCGCCTCTGCTGGCAAAGTTGCACCCTCTTAAGTGGGGGGGGGGGATCCCACCACACTTTTGGCTAAAGGGGGTCCTCTATCATGGGAGACAATGGGACTGTGGGGTGTGGAGTGTGAAGTAGGGGTAGTGCAACTCCCTGTTGAGCTCTTCATTTCTGAAGTCAATTTGCATTCAATCAACGACCTCGGAGCAAATGGGCCAGGAATAAGTGGCGCTTCTTTCTTTGAGAGGGTGGTCCAGACTCTTTCCTACTTGGACGTGTGTGCTGAAAAGAACTGGGTGTTGTGGACGGAGTCCAAAGTCATCTCTTTGGGACATGTTGGGTGGGAACGTCTTCTTCGCACTCTTGCGAGAAAGGTGGATGGAAAAGCTCCTTGTCAAAGGCAGACTGGTGGGTTTTGTTGTTCCTATCCGTGGGGCGTGGTGCTTCCCGTGTCCGTGGAGCGCCTTCTGTCTTGCATTCGTTCCGTGTTTCAAGATTTTCAGTTCTTGGCAATCACATCTCCTCCGGGACTCCCCAGGCAGCACGAGGGAGCAGTGACTCGGAGCCCACCGGGTCCCTAGAAACCAGGGCGTGTGTACTGGAGCAGGCAGTGCTCCTCTCTCAGCCTCCTTTGGAAATGAGGTCTTGAGCAAACGGTCTTTCATTGCATGGGTTGTACCTCTCCCCGGTTGTTGTGGGGGGGGGGGGGAGTGTGTGTGCGTGAGTGTGGTGCTGTGGCCCGTGTGGAGTCCTGACCGCGTCAGGGACCCAGTTCTTTGCAAGGAATGCGTTTTGTTGCATGGGAATATCTCAGTTCACTAGAGAGTTCCAATCCTGTCTCAAAGGCTGAAACCATCCTGAAGGCAGCACTTTGACCTCACTGAAAGCAAAGGCCTAAGAGCAGAGGCTTTCCCACACTTCCATGTCGAGCTGACTGGTGCTTTATGTTTTCAGGATGATGGTGTGGTGTAGGCCACTTGGAGCAGCTCAGGCTCCTAAGCGTCTGTTTGGTCCCCGAGGGGTGAGTTGTGTCTCTCCGGAATGAAGGAGATTATGGTGACCTTGAGTATCATTACCTTCACGATTACCGCGATTATTCTGCCTGAGTCATCGCATGGATATTGATCCATGAGCTCGCCATGTGAGAGGTTTCCTTGGTAAAGTAGTCGCCGTGCGTGTCTTCGAAACTTGGTTGTGGTCCCAACACCTTTGATGCTTTGCAAGTCCTGAAGCGGCTCCACGGGTGTGCAGTCCCTGTTGCCATATAGGTGAGGAGGCAGAGTCTGTTGACCTGAAGCCCTTCCAAGTATCCAGGGAGATGTGCGAGGGCCTCTCCCTGAGGCACTGGGTTCCTAGCCGGCACCACCCAGAATCAGGCAGGGAGGTTTTCTTGCTGCCAGCGGGAAGTCCTGAGGAGGGAGGGGGAGCCGGACACCGTCGGGGGAAGGAAGGGATCCCTCCCCTGCCTCCCCAGCCCCAGCAGTTGCCTAGGTGCTGGCCACGAGGGAGGGGACTGCCTATGCGTGTTTGTTTTCTCCTTGGTCTTATCCCACCTTGGTAGAGCGCTTAGCCTGTTCCAGGCACTGTTCTGAGCACTTGAGAGATCTATGCTGACGACACAGAGTACCTCGGCAAGGACTCTGGTCCCCGTTCGTATTTCCAAGGGAAGATGTGAAAGAATGTGTCCCGGGGGTCAGGGCTGTGAAGCGGGAGGACTCGAGGCATGAAGCCAGGCAGTGGGGCTCCACATGAGCGTGCTGCACTGCTGGCTTTGCCACTGCTGCCTGTCGAGAGGCAGGGAAAGCATTTGCACCTAGCGTGCGTGTCCTGTGAGCAGAGGTGGGCTTGGAGACGTGCGTGTGCACTCAAACGGGGAATCCAGCAAAATAGGCTCTAGGGCCTGAGACACGCTCTCTGTGGGGAACCCTATCATTTCACATCCAGCCTGAGACACATTGGAGAGTGACACGCGGGGCTCTTGGTGAGGGTGGCGGCACAGCGGGGGGCATGGGTCAGTGGGACCTTCCTAGGACCCCCGCCACGGCCCCCACCCCCGGTGCTATGCTCCCCCTGAAACCCAGGCAGGGCTGGAAGGAGGAACAGGCTGTGGATGGCACCATCCCTTCCGCAGGGAGGCTTCTTGGGAGCTGGTGACTGAGGTGACCTTTGCGAGTTCCCCCTCTGAATTGCAGGAGAAGCGGCCGAGGGCCCTCATTTCATGCAGTCCACACTCCCCGTCGCCCTGTGTGCCAGTTGCCAACGTCGCAGGCGCCCAGGTGGTGAACGTGGTCCCCGAGTAGGGGAACCCCAAGGCCGTGTCTGCGTCCTCAAATGCTAACGTTCTCTGCTTGTGTCCTGCGCCCTGGCTGGTCCGAGACCCTGAGCACAGGGCCTGCAGGAAGGGTGAAGGGTGCGAAGCTGTCTCCTGGTTGGTAGCTGCGGTGAGGTCGTGCCCGGTGGCCTGCGCTCAGCTGCAGGGCACCTTGGAACCCAAAGCCACGACGTTTCCCATGGGACACAGTGTGCTGCAAGGGGAACCTGGGGAGTCATCAGGCCCTAAGGGCAGGCAGGCATGACCTTTATCCGTGGGCCTTTGGATCAGAGCGCCCGCTTTGCTACATATCGTCAGGGCAGCCTCTTTGGAAGACAGAGGGCAGGTTGTGGACAGTTGTAGAGCATCCTTCCTGGTGGTGTGTGTTGTAAGGGCTCTGACCTTGCGGAAATGGACGGGGATGGATGGGGTGGACTCCTGAATGGAACCTTCCCCGGGCGACTGGGTGGTTCAGTGGGTTGAGCTTCCGACTTGGGCTCAGGTCCCGCCCTCGCGGTTCCTGAGTTCCAGCCCTGCGCTGGGCTCTGTGTCCACAGCTCAGGCCCTGGGGCCTGTTTTCAGATTCTGTGTGTGTCTCTCTCTGCTTCTCTGCCCCTCCCCCACTGGCGGTCCCTGGCTTGCTGGCTTGCTCTCTGGCTCCCTGTGTCTCCAGAGTGAAGAAACATGAACAAATAGGAAATAGAAAGTTCCGCAGGGCAGGTGCTGGCCACGGGCACAGCCATTCATTCGCTGTAGTCATGAACTCGACGGTGTTCCTTTAGTGTTATCATTTGAGGTTCTTTGTTTCTTTCATTCATTCTGAGAGACGGAGAGAGAGTGGACGCATGCACGTGTGCCTGGGAGCAGGGATAGGGCAGACAGGGAGGGAGAGAGAGAGGAGGGCCAGCGGGCTCCGCATCGTTGGCGCCCACCTTGAGGTGGGGCTCCTTGTGGAGGCTCAGCCTCACAAACTGTGCGATCGTGACGTGAGCCGAGATCCAGAGCCACACGCTTTTGTTCCTTTTTTAATGTTCACGTCTGAGAGAAAGCGAGAGAGACAGAGAGAGCACAAGCGAGGGAGGGGCAGGGAGAGAGAGAGGAAACCCAGAAGGGAATCAGGTTCCAGGCTCTGAGCTGTCAGCACGGAGCACTAGGCGCGACTCAGCTCAGGAACCCTGAGAGCCTGACGTGACCCCAAGTCGGACCGTTACCCAGCTGAGTCATCCAGGCGGCCCACAGAGTTTGCAGTGTGTATTTTCAAAAGAAAAAACAACTACGTTTATATGTAGATCTAGCTACCTGTGTGTCCGTATGGATACCTGTGTACATACACATACATGTCTACACATACGTACACAAATTCGTGTATGTGTATATATATGTATATGCATACACACTCGCGCGCGCGCACACACACACAGACACACACACAGAAACACATACACACACACACACACACACACACACACACACACACACCATGTAAACTGAGCCAAACGGTCTTCTCAGTGGAAACGCAGAGCCAGGAGGGAGGCATCAGCACAATGTTCAAAATGAAAGGGAAATGTCATTCTCGTATGTATCAGTATGTGCCATGACAGGAAGACACACCTGAGAGTTCTGGTAGGACAGGAAGGTGCTCCCAGGGAGAATGCAGGCAAATGGTCCCTATGGAGCCAATGGAACCCTAGTGCACTTGTGGTAGGAGACCGATAAAGGAGGCCGAAAACTGGTGACCTTTCTAATGCTAGCAGAGGGCATTTGCATTTGTATAGCATGCGATCATTGACGTTGCTCCTGGGGTGGAGAAAGGTTTTGCATCACTATTCTCCTAGGTTTGGGGCTTAGTTTTGTCTTCCCTTGTGCTCTTGAAAGAGTCCTGACAGGTCCTGATGGTACACAGTAAGTCCAGGTCACCTGAGTCCAGAGTCCCTTGGTGGGGCTTGTGGGATGGTGTCCTTCCCATGACCATGAAGTCCACAGACCAGTCTTGTGCTTTTGCTCTAAGTCCCGTTTCTACCAGGTCCAGTCTGGGGGTGCCTCTTTGCAAGTCCTCAGGTGAGGACACGTGAGATGAAGGCTGCCCATTGGGACTGGCCTTCGATGATCCATATGTCCGTGACTCCCTGCTCTCCTTCCAAGGCTGCGTAGGTTCGTGCCCTTGATGCTCCTTTCGTAGAAAGCCTCGACTGCTTGGTCTCTCTACTCCTCCTCACCCTGGACGGTAGTCCAGTGGCTCCCCTGAATCCTCAGGCATACGTTTCCTTGCCCACGTCTGCACACTGGCCCTCCAGAGCAGGGTCGGGTACGCCTTGCACGTTCAGTCGATGCTTGCTGCACAATCGCATGGGTGATGGCCTCTCTCTCTCTCTCACCAAAAGAAAGAAAGGTTGAAAAGCAACTGAAACCCAAGAAAAGAAAAATGGCACGGAGGAGTTGGGATCTGAGGCACACTGTGAAGAAAACATGGGGGTTGGGAGGTAGTGGAGGTGGACAGGCGGTTCCACAGAGTTGAAGGATGTGCCACAGTCAGCGGTGGCAGGGTGGACTTGAGGGTGGGACCGCTGGTGGTGCAGTCCAGGTAGGGCCATGGGAAGGGCATGCAGAGCTGAAAAGCACTGGCCTTTCAAGGAGAAGGGAGGTGGAAGGAGTCTCGTGTGCCCAGTGTGTCTCCCTGTCCTTTAGGGCTGCCCTTGCGGTCACGAGCGAGGAGGGTGCACGGCTGTAGATGTCCCCGGTTGGCGGGAATGTGAGGCAGAGTGAAGAAGAAACACAGAGGCCTAGGATGCAAGAGGGATCACTGGGTTCACGTCCAGCCACCTCCCTGGGAAACCAGCTATGCAAAAGGTTCCTGGGTCTCTTGAGGGGTGACATGGTGGTGTCCACCTTGGGAGGAGACACCTGCCAGTCCCTATCCCACTGGCCTGGTCTCTGGAGCCCTCTGCCTGGCTCCCAGCTGTCAGACTGGCGGGCAGTCCGTCAGAGCATCTGGTGAGCACGGGGAGGTGGGGTGGTGCAGACCCTAGCGGCCAGGAACTGTGCCTCGTGCGGGGGGTGCAGGTGGGGGGTTGGGGCGGCTTGGATCCTGGGCCCAGGCAGGTGTGCGGGAGCCTGCACAGGAGTGAGCACATGCACGTGGGTTAGGGGCGGAGTTCGGTGAGGGACACACCTAAGGCTGCAGTGGTTTTGTGAGTCCTGGCTCCCAGCCCACCTGCCGCCCCAAGCCCCCAAGTGTCTGGGCCAGCCAGGGACTGACGCCCACCTCAGCCCCCTTCTGGGGACATGCTGCTGCCTGGCGCCTGCGACCCCATAGCCATGGCATTGGCGGTAGTCGTCGCAGTAGTGCTCGCGGAAGTGCTCATGGAAGCATAGACAGGGGCCCGCATGGAGAAGACTGGGAGCCATGAGCCTCCAGCCTCAGAGGGTGGCGGCTCTACTGCTCCTGCTGCTTTTGGAGCCAGAGGCCTGGGAGCGGGACGCGCTCCCGGGGCACCTAGGTCTGTTCCCGAGCTGGTGGAGTGCCAGCACTGGGAGGGGAAGAGCGGGATGCAATGCCCCCGGCGCCCCCCAAAGTCCATCTGGGAGAAGCCTAAAGGTGGAGCAGCTGAGACCCACAGCCTCCCTCCAGGACCTCCCTCAGTTGCGGTACTGCAAAAGTAGGGACCCTAGCGACAAGGTCCCAGGTGGCCTTCCCCCTTGCCCTTCTGTGTCTTCCCCTTTCCATCCACATCCCCCTTCCCTCCTGCTCTGGGCTTCTTCTGGGCTCCTTTGCAGCTGCGGTCTGGAGGACTCAGTAGTGAGCTGTCTGGGTTGGACCTGGGTTCCCTGGAAGAGGATGACCCCAGATCGAGTAGGGGGTTAGGCTCCAGTGGTGGGGAGTGGCGCAGGTCGAGGGGGGGGGCGCCCTGAGTGCCCTTGGAGGTCAGACTGGATTGGTGGCTGGAGGGTGGATGTGCGAATGACCGAACTAACGAAGGAACGAAGGAAAGCGTGGACCTGCGGTTGTGGGAAAATATCAAGGCAGGGCCAGGGAAGTCGCTGCCGTGAGCAGGAGGAATCATTCCTGTCTGTGAAAATGAAGCACAAGGGACCTGAGATTCCAGAGAAACATTCCAGGCAGAGTCAGGGTGGTGGGCCTGAGTTCCTGGAGGCCATCCAGGGAAGGTGTTGAAGCCATTGAGAGTGGAAGCAGCAGGTGAACACAGGCCTCCTGCCTCCCCCCTCCACACCAGCTGCCCTGCCCTGCCCGGCCCCTGGTGACACAGTTTCACCCTCTGATGGGGCGGGGGAGATCCCATCCCGCTTGTGGCTAAAGGGGGTCCTCTATCATGGGAGTCAATGGGACTCTGGCGTTTGGGGTCTGAGGTGGGGGTAGTGCAACTCCCTGTTGAGCTCTTCATTTCTGAAGGCAGTTTGCGTTCAATCAATGAACTCGGAGGCAATGGGCCAGGAATAAGTGGCGCTTCTGTGTTTTAGAGGGTGGTGCAGACTCTTTCCTACTTGGAGATGTGTGCTGAAGAGAACTGGGTGTTGTGGATGGCGTCCAAAGTCATCTTTTTGGGACATGTTGGGTGGGAACGTCTTCTTCGCACTCTGGCGAGGAAGGTGGATGGCAAGCTCCTCGTTCCAGGCAGACTTTGGGTTTTGTTCTTCATATCCGTGGGGCGTGGCGCTTCATGTGTCCATGGAACGCCTCCTGTGTTGCATTCCTTCTGTGTTTCAAGAGTTTCAGTCCTTCGGAATCACATCTCCTCCAGGATTCACCAGGCAGCATGAGGGAGAAGTGACTCTCAGCCCACCGGGTCTCTAGAAACCAGTGCATGTGTACCTGAGCAGACGGTGCTGGTCTCTCAGCCTCCTTTGGAAATGAGGTCTTGAGCAAACGCTCTTTCATTGCATGGGTTCCACCTCTGTCAGGTTGTTGGCGTTTGTGTTTGTGCATGTGTGTAAGTGTCTGCGGTGCCGTGTCCTGTATTTAGTCCGGACCGCGGCAGGGTCCCAGTTCTTTCCAAAGACACAGTTTTGTTGCATAGGAAGTTCTCATTTCAACAGTGTGTCCCCATGCTGTCACAACAGATGAAAACTTCCTGCAGGCAGCACCGTGACCTCACTGAAAGCAAAAGTCAGAGAACTGAGGCTTTCCCAAACTTACATATCAAGCTGACTGGTACTTTATGTTTTCAGTAAGATGGTGTGGTGTAGGCCACTCTGAGCAGCTGAGGCTCCTAAGCATCTGGTTTGTCCTCGGGGGGTGTTGTCTCTGTCAGCATTTCAGGAGATTATGATTCTCTTCAGGATCATTATTTTCTTGATTACCATGATTACTATATTCTGCATAACCCATCGCATGGAATTTGATAAGGAGCTCGATACCCGGAACCTTATCGTCACCAAACGCTCGCTACAACAAGGAGAAAAACAATCACTTTTGTGCAATGGACAATGCACCTTACCTTCATTGTACTGTTTTAGTGCTATGTACATATGTTTAGAGTAATAGAAAGTGTCCACTTAGATCTAAGGAGGTTTTTGTGACATCATGGTACTTCAAGAAACCATAAAAATAATGGAAAAATCTAAGTTACCTAGTAATCTAAGCACTCTGTCCTTTTGGATACGAAATCCTAAGTAAAGAACTCATCTTGCAAAAACTGCCAAGACCCGATAATTCCTTATTATTCTAGTAGGTCTAGTGAATGGAATGGACTGAACTAAGGTCTCTGAAATACAGGAAGCTAGAATTTGAGATATTGAGCCACCTTTACTCTCCCTTTCCCTGGTGACATGGTCTTTTTTTATTTGGTGATGTCTTTTGACCTTTACCCTATTTCCCTCCTTCCTGCCCCCCCCCCACCTTTGCCATCATCTTTATGTATTGATGGGCTTGTTTCCTTCTGTTTTGAGGATTTTTGTTTTTTGTTTTCTTAGTTTTTGTTTCAGATTCCCCATATATGTGCGAGCATTCTATATGTGTTTTTCTCCGTGTGAGTTCTTTCACTTGGCATAATGCCCTCCAGGCTATTATAAAACACTGTGGCATAATAACAGGTGTGAAGGTATTTTTGGGAGTTAGTGATTTCATGTGTTCCGAGTAGTACCTAGGGGGGTAATTGAGGGAAGTTGCTGGATGATATGGTTGTTCCCCTCTGAATTGTGTGAGGAAACTTTATATTGTTTGCGACTGCCTCTGCACCAAGTTCCAATGCCACCAACAGGGCCCAATGATTCGCTTTCTTCCACATTGTACCTGACGCTTGTGCTTTCTTGTCTTTTTGATAAGACCATTCAGACAGGTTTCAGGTGATATCTCTTTGGCTTTGGACTTTCATTTCCCTAATGTGGAGTGACATGGAACTTCTCTTCATGTATATGGCGGCCACCTGTATGTCTTCATTGGAAGAATGCCTCTTCAGGACTCTGCCAGGTCCATCATTGCTCTTTGGTTTTGCATTGTGGCGCTGTAGGAGTTCTTGGTATCTTTTGTGTTTTAACCCTTGACCACGTATGTAGTTTGCAAGTATTTTCTCCCATTCACTACGTTGCCTTCTCATTCTGTTGAAGATATTGTTGCTGTGCAGAACTTGTTTTTTTAGTTTCATGTAGTCCCACTTGTTTAGTTTTCCTTTGTAGCTTTGGCTTCTGGTGTCAAATCCCTAAACTCAAGTCAAGACTGAGATCCAAACATTGTCGTGGGTTTGGCATTTGGCTTTGTCCAGCAAAGCCAAGGACAGCAGAAAGGCTTGCTTCAGACTCCACGCAAGTCAAGAGAGGTGAGGGAGTTTAAGGGACGTCTCCGCGAGCTGCTCTCAGGCTCCCGTAGTCATTACGCCTACAAACGATGTACAACACGTCAGCGGGCCACATGCTAGAAAGAACGTATTGAAGACATGGTGCGAACCACATCGAGACAGGATAAAATATTCCACGCGACAACACGGTCCAAGGACTTGGCGAGCCCATGCAGAACCCAACCCCTAGATACACACGCGCTAGATCGGCCAAGTCTCGCCTGCCCCCCAGATACACACCAAGTAGGTAAGTGAGCTGCTGCAACTGTTTGCAGGAAGGCCAGAGAGCAGTGATCTGCTCTGCAAAGCTTTCCCTATAACCTCCCAACTCAGGACATTGTTGTGCGATTTCCCACACCTCGTGCCCAAGGTCTTATCCAGGTATTTGTGGTTTTAGGTCTCAAGTCTGTAATACATTTTAACTTCGTTTCTGTGTGTGATGCTAAATAGGTGTCACGTTGTTTTTCCGCCCCCGTTATTTTTCTGTGCCCAGTGTTTCTGGGCACCACCTATTGAGGAGACTGCCTTTGCCTCAGGTTATATTCTTGGTTCCTTTGTTGTGAATTAATTGGTTACATATGTGTGGGTTTCTCCCTGGGCCTTCAGTTCTGGTCCAGTGACCTGTGTGTCTGCTTTTACCCCAATACTGTACTCCTTGGGTTGTTGTAGCTTTGATATCTAGTTTCAAATCAGAAAGCATGGTGCTTCCAGCTGTTTTCTTCCTTCTCACAATGACTTTGGTATTCGGAGCCTTTTGTGCTTCTGTCCACCTTGAAGGATTATACTATTTTTGGGAACGTGCTTAAGCTTTGATAGGGATTGCACCTAGGGAATGTGTAGGTGGCTTTAAGTAGTGTGGACATTTTGATAATCCTAATTCTTGGGATCCACTAGCATAGAATGTCTTTCTGCTTATTTCTGTCTTTTCAAATTCTTTCTCCAGTGATTTCTTCTTTTCAGGAAAGTGGTCTCACTCCTTCATGGTTAAAGTCATTGTTTTCTTTTTTAAGTTTTCTATCTTTTTCTTGACAGAGAGAGATACATGGAAACACACACATACACACACACACACACACACACACACAAACAGAGAAAGAGAGACAGAGAATGAGAGAGAGACAGAGAGAGCGCATATGAGTGGGGAAGAACTGAGAGAAAGGAGACACAGAATCTAAAGTAGGCTCCAGACTCTGAGTTGTCAGCACAGAGCCCCACACAGGGCTCAAAACAACATCATGAGATCACGACCTTAGCCAAAGTCAGATGCTTCACTGACTGTGCCACCCAGGTGTTTGTAGGCTAAATTTCCTCTTAAGCTTTTTCTTCTCTTGGAGTGATTTTAAATTATTTTCTTAATTTCTCTCTCTGAGACTTTGTTATTCGTGTATAGAATTGAAGCACATTATGTACAACCACATACATATCTTAACATGCCTGAATTCATTTATTAGGTCTACCAGTAATGTTGTCGAGTCACTGCCGTCTCTCTAGAGCATATCATGCACTCCTAGTAAGTGAAAAAGTACCTGGGAACATAGGATGATGCGATCGAATTGAGATGAGAGTAAGCAGATATATGGAGTGAGAGTGTGCAAATTTTGTGAAATGTTTTGTGGTTGATACAATCCAACAAGTCCATGAACATGGTTTGTTTGGATATACTTTTTCTTTAAACCAGACCCAGAGAGCTGTGACATAAATATATGCTTCCCAACACATTGCCACAACACGCCCTGTGCATCTTGGGAGGTAGCCACCTTGTCTCCCTTTTTTGTCCTGGAACCCAGTGCCTGACTCCACCACTCAGTGAATTCATCTCAGAATACTTCATCTGGGAAGAGACCTATGTTTTTCATAGACTTCCTGAAAGGCACCTCAAAAACATTGGATTTTACAGAGTTGTGTCTGATCTGCCTGGAATCGTCTGAGGATGTGTCGGTTGGAATGGCACTTTCTTTGCTGGGAGATCAGGGAGCCCTGCAGTATTCCTGTGTGCCTTGTGGTGGGTCACCAGAGGGTGCTGTGTGGCTGCTCATGACAGGGACACTGCTCCCCAAAGATGGGGCTGGCAGGTGCCGGGCGTCACTGCTGGAGGAGCCTGAAGGGTGGAGGGGCTTGACTCGCTATCAAAAGCCTTGACTGAGTCTCCATCCTGCAGTCTCCTTGAGCTCCTGATGTGCTGTGTAAAGGACTCTCTGGCTTGCCGAGGTCCAAGTGGTTCTTGCTGCTGTTGCCACTCAGTCGTCAGGACGAAGACATTCAGGTCCTGGTCTTTAACTCATTGATCTGATCTGCACTTAGAGGTACTTTCCTGAGAGTAAGCGACCCAGCCTGGGAGGAGGGCCAGCAAGCAGACAGCAGTGCTCCAGCCTGCAGCCTCCCCTGGCTGGAAGCAGGGACTGGCTGCTCTACTGAGAAGCAGAGCTATGGAACAGGAGGTGCACAGGCAGCTGGGGTTTGTCATGGGATGGGGCCTGAATGAGTGTGTTCCAGGGCATGGGGCAGGGATGCTGTGCAGGAGGTCAGAATGAGGGAGTGTGGTTTCTTTCCTGCCCCATGGGTCACTCCTAGGTACCCTGATGGCCACAGTGCTGGCTTGTTCTCCTGATTCTTCAGGGATCCACCTAGTCCCAGGGGTCCCTGATTTTCACATAAGACCCCCACGGAATAAAGAGTCTATAGATATTGTACGCTGGAGGCAGCCCCCGAAAAAATGCCTATAAATTAGGTCCCCAAAGTTGTGCTTGGTGTACACGCCTACAGAAAGGGAGAGTTTGGTACACATGTGCCCCTGTGTACAGTGATGAGAGACAAAATATTGCAATTGGCCCAGTCATTCAGCTTCTGGAGACGCAGAGTAAAGGATGATGTGTGGCCCTTGAGAATGCAGAAGGGGACAGGACTGTGCCTGTCCACTGTGGCAACATCCCATAGTACAAGACCATAGTCCTCGATGGATGCCCAACTTGTCACACTACTCGTGAACACAAACACAGTCACCTGCTGCACTCAAAGCCAAAGGAGTGTGAAGATGACACCATGTCTTGGGGGCCATTACTTCTTCAAAGAATATACATTTTTTTGCCGTATGTATTTGTTGTTTCCTATTTATTTTTTTGGAAAGAGCAAGAAGGGGAACCTGACCAGGTATGGCTTCAAGCTGTCATTGCAGAGCCTGACTTGGGACTTGATCTCAAGAATCATGAGATCGTGACCGGAGCCAAATTCCACTCGGAAACTCGCCCATTGAGACACCTTGGTGCCTGTCCTCATTCTTTAAATCTTCATTTTACTGAATACATGCCACCTGTAGGAAACCTTCCAGAACTTTATACTTTATTGCCTAATACATTAGTGTCAATGGCATATTGAAGGTTTCATTTGGGTATTTTCATAATATGTACGTTAGACCAATACCACCATGGCCAGTCGAGGAAAATGAAAGATTTTAAAGGTATTCGCTCTGGTCCAGACATTTCTCTTCTGGCTTCTGCTCTTGTGTCAGACCTCAGAGGGTCCCCATGCCAGATAATGAAGACATTTCAAGTGGGGGCTTCACCTAATCTTTGTTCTTTGAGGACTATTCCTCTGTCATAAAAAATATTAGTGCCATTGAATATTTAAGCAATTATTAATCAGTCTCCTGTCATGTAGCCAGACACAACAGGCCATGTTGTGTGTTTGCACACACATGGAAATCCCAGAGGAGCTAGAGCACCAGATACCGAGATCGCTGGTTGCAGAGACTGGGGTGAGGGAATGAGCCGTGGGTGACTAGTAGTCCACGTGTCTCTGTGATGGAAATGTTCTAGGAGTACATAGTGGTCACGGGTGTAAAATCCTGCGAATGTACGTACTGACACTTGAAGTTGTAATTTCAAAGGATCAGAGTAAATTTTTTGAAACTTAATTTATGTGTTAAGTGTAAGCCAATAGTACATAAGTACACTAAATATATCTATGCCCAATCCTAACATGACAAAGAACGCAATGTCAAGGTGAGGGAATTCATCCTGTGGGGCTGCAGCCGACATGAGCCGCTGTTGGGGAGCTGAGGCTGGTTGCTCAGCTGCAGCAGGTGGCTGCTCCAGCCCTTCCGTGACCCCACCGGCTGGGGCTGGGGGCTGCTCATGCTCTGGGGCCACCAAAGGGGCAGGTGGCTCTTCGAGCTCCTGACTGTCAGCCAGAGCTGGGAGTACCTCCTGCCCTGGTGGGGTCGCTGCAGTGAGGGTCTCCGATTCTCGTACGCGCTGAGCTCCAGGAGAACTGGTGGCTTCCGGCAGCCTGGGCTGCGAGGCTGCAGTGGGCACCACAGAGATAGCGGGGGCTCGCTCCCGAGGCACGTCTGGACGGGGCTCTAGAGCTGCTGCCAAAGCTTCAAGAATAGAAAGTGTCATCACCGTGATTGCCATTCCATGGCAGGAAACCTCTCCCGCAGACATTGTCATCTGAGTCACAGAACCCAGCAGGAGGAAATCTCCCAGACGGCAGGCTAATGGAACAGTGATCTGAGACTAGTCCCTACGCCTGGCCCACCTACAGTCTCAGGAAACACGTTCTCTGTGGCATACCCCGTCCCCTCCACACGCCCACATCTCCCACCCAGAGTCCTCCTCGCCCAGAGACTCGGGCTCATTGGGCTCACGGTGTTTCCGCCATGAGTAGAGAAGGCGGGCGCGGCGCTGCAGCTCGGAGCCCGGCATGTGGACCCTTACGTACGCCCGCAGCAGCTTCAAGCTGGTGAAGTCTGGAGGGCGGAAAAATTCCTCGGGGTAGTGATCCATCCAGGTGCCCAGGATGGAGGAGATGGCCCTGGGGATACAAAAGTAGCCAGAACAATCACCATGGGGTGTTCCCCCCACTGATGTCTCGGGACAGGCCTGTGGGACCTGGCCTCTATGCCTCCTGCTCCTGGACGTCCAGAGGGTGGTTCTGTACGTGGTCCACCTGTGATTTGGCAGTCCCGCCTACGAGCGACCTGGTCACTGAAGAGGGACCGTCAAGATTCTGTTTGACGGGAACCCCTTAGCCAATGATGTGGTCGTCTCTGTCCTTCTTGGGGAAGCCAGCCAGACTCTTCGCTGTGTCCCGCTGCCTACCTCCCGCTGGAATTCAAGTCCGTGCGTGAGTGGAGGGGTGGTGTCGGGGTGAGTCAGTGCCTTCACTGCATACCCTAGCGCTCCACGAAAATCTGCGCACATACGGGACAAGAGGACTCTGTCTCTTACCTGGGCTTGCTGGGACCCTCCTGATGCCCTCAACGTGACGACCTGTGCCTCTGTGCTGCCTCATGCACTCAGTGCACATGTGGGTGTCCTCCCGCTGACACCGTTCTCCCATCGTGTGGGTGATATGTGCTCCTTGAGCCCTCACTGTGTCTCCTGTACCCTGGCTAAGCACGCACCGTGATTGTTCCCCAAGGTGGTGAGCGTGATGCTCCCCAAAACCGTTATTCTGGGTCCCCTGATGGGGGTCCAGGCAAGGCTGTGAGTGGGAAGGGATGGGGTTGGACTCTGTAAGGGGCTGACGCGGTCCTCTGGCGCCCTCTGCTGCCTCCCTGTGCCCACAGCCCATCGTCGACCAGACAGGACAGAACCCCTTTCCTTGTTTCCAAGAGAAAGCCCTCAGAACTTTGCCCTCTCACAGGACTCTCAGACGTGTGGGATGCTGGGTCCTGCAGCCCCTCCCACGCACAGTCTCAGCACTGCCCTCTTGGAGAAGGAAGCACTGCCCTCCAGCCTGAGCTCAGCCTACTCACAGTTTCTCCTGCTCCCGGGGTCCGCCATCCTCCTCAGCCTCCGAATGGAAGCATCCGTATCTGGAGGAGGCCAGAAGGACATCATATGAGCTGTCCTGTGGATGCTACGTCTTGTCCTATCCAGAGTCCCTGACTGCTGACTAGAATGGAGCTCTGGAGGGGAGGGTACCGTCAGCTCCTACAGAAGTGCCTGCACCTAGTGGGGCTTCGTGCGTGTTTGAAGAATGATTGGGCCCGAGTCAGCTCCATCACACATATTGGTGTGGGTCTGGGCGTCCTGCTCATCCTGGGCATCGTTGACTGGTTTGAGCCAGGACTCAGACACACAGATAGAGCCTCCAATCTCCTTTTCCAATGGGAAAACAGCCCAAGTCAACACCTGGCGACAGTGAGGGATGAGGCAGAAAGTTGATCATGGGCAAGAGGACAAAGATGACCCAGCAGAGACGCAGCCCTGCCAGCAGAGCTTTCCACAGGCCAGGGTGACTTTCCCTGCAGTGCCCCCACTGAGGACCTGGAGTGTTTCCACCCGGATCGGAGGAACAAAGTGAGACGCCAGGACGTTTGGTGACTTTCCTGAGACTCAGAGCTTTCAGGGGCTGAATCACACTGGGCTGTGAAGGGCAGGGTGCTCACCTCATAAACAGTATTTCCAGGACCTGCTGGGTGGTAGCAAAAGCTCTGTACGTGCTCAAGAATGTGAAGAGGTAGGAGGGGTCTCCACCCAGGAAAGCAGGTACCAGGTGCTCCACTCGCTGTTCCAGTAGCATCCAGCCTCCGTCGATGGTCCATTCCTACAGAAAGGGAGAGGTTCGGTACACATGTGCCCTTCTGTACAGTGATGAGAGAGAAAATATTGGAATTGGCCCAGTCATTCAGCTTCTGGAGACGCAGAGTAGAGGATGATGTGTGGCCCCTGAGAATGCAGAAGGGGACAGGACTGTGCCTGTCCACTGTGGCGACATCCCATAGTAAAGACCATAGTCCTGGATGGATGCCCAACCTGTCACACTACTCGTGAACACAAACACAGTCACCTGCTGCACTCAAAGCCAAAGGAGTGTGAAGATGACACCATGTCTTGGGGGTCATTAGTTCTTCAAAGAATATACATTTTTTTTGCCGTATGTATTTGTTGTTTCCTATTTATTTTTTTGGAAAGAGCAAGAAGGGGAATCCTGACCAGGGATGACTTCAAGCTGGCATTGCAGAGCCTAACTTGGGACTTGATCTCAAGAACCATGAGATCGTGACCGGAGCCAAATTCGAGTCGGAAACTCGCCCATTGAGCCACCTTGGTGCCTGTCCTCATTATTTAAATCTTCATTTTACTGAATACGTGCCACCTGTAGGAAACCTTCCAGAACTTTATACTTTATTGCCTAATAGATTAGTGTCGATGGCATATTGAAGGTTTCATTTGGGTATTTTCATAATATGCACGTTAGACTAATATCACCATGGCCAGTCGAGGAAAAGGAAAGATTTTCAAGGTATTCGCTCTGGTCCAGACATTTCTCTTCTGGCTTCTGCTCTTGTGTCAGACCTCAGAGGGTCCCCATGCCAGATAATGAAGACATTTCAAGTGGGGGCTTCACCTAATCTTTGTTCTTTGAGGACTATTCCTCTGTCATAAAAAAATATTAGTGCCATTGAATATTTAAGCAATTATTAATCAGTCCCCTGTCATGTAGCCAGACACAACAGGCCATGTTGTGTGTTTGCACACACGTGGAAATCCCAGAGGAGCTAGAGCACCAGATACCGAGATCGCTGGTTGCAGAGACTGGGGTGAGGGAATGAGCCGTGGGTGACTAGTAGTCCACGTGTCTCTGTGATGGAAATGTTCTAGGAGTACATAGTGGTCACGGGTGTAAAATCCTGCGAATGTACGTACTGACACTTGAAGTTGTAATTTCAAAGGATCAGAGTAAATTTTTTGAAACTTAATTTATGTTTTGAGTATAAACCAATAGTATGTAAGGACACTAAATACCTCTATACCCACTACTAAAATGACAAAGAACACAATGACAAGGTGAGGCAATTCATCCTGTGGGGCTGCAGCCGACATGAGCCGCTGTTGGGGAGCTGAGGCTGGTTGCTCAGCTGCAGCAGGTGGCTGCTCCAGCCCTTCCGTGACCCCACCGGCTGGGGCTGGGGGCTGCTCATGCTCTGGGGCCACCAAAGGGGCAGGTGGCTCTTCGAGCTCCTGACTGTCAGCCAGAGCTGGGAGTACCTCCTGCCCTGGTGGGGTCGCTGCAGTGAGGGTCTCCGATTCTCGTACGCGCTGAGCTCCAGGAGAACTGGTGGCTTCCGGCAGCCTGGGCTGCGAGGCTGCAGTGGGCACCACAGAGATAGCGGGGGCTCGCTCCCGAGGCACGTCTGGACGGGGCTCTAGAGCTGCTGCCAAAGCTTCAAGAATAGAAAGTGTCATCACCGTGATTGCCATTCCATGGCAGGAAACCTCTCCCGCAGACATTGTCATCTGAGTCACAGAACCCAGCAGGAGGAAATCTCCCAGACGGCAGGCTAATGGAACAGTGATCTGAGACTAGTCCCTACGCCTGGCCCACCTACAGTCTCAGGAAACACGTTCTCTGTGGCATACCCCGTCCCCTCCACACGCCCACATCTCCCACCCAGAGTCCTCCTCGCCCAGAGACTCGGGCTCATTGGGCTCACGGTGTTTCCGCCATGAGTAGAGAAGGCGGGCGCGGCGCTGCAGCTCGGAGCCCGGCATGTGGACCCTTACGTACGCCCGCAGCAGCTTCAAGCTGGTGAAGTCTGGAGGGCGGAAAAATTCCTCGGGGTAGTGATCCATCCAGGTGCCCAGGATGGAGGAGATGGCCCTGGGGATACAAAAGTAGCCAGAACAATCACCATGGGGTGTTCCCCCCACTGATGTCTCGGGACAGGCCTGTGGGACCTGGCCTCTATGCCTCCTGCTCCTGGACGTCCAGAGGGTGGTTCTGTACGTGGTCCACCTGTGATTTGGCAGTCCCGCCTACGAGCGACCTGGTCACTGAAGAGGGACCGTCAAGATTCTGTTTGACGGGAACCCCTTAGCCAATGATGTGGTCGTCTCTGTCCTTCTTGGGGAAGCCAGCCAGACTCTTCGCTGTGTCCCGCTGCCTACCTCCCGCTGGAATTCAAGTCCGTGCGTGAGTGGAGGGGTGGTGTCGGGGTGAGTCAGTGCCTTCACTGCATACCCTAGCGCTCCACGAAAATCTGCGCACATACGGGACAAGAGGACTCTGTCTCTTACCTGGGCTTGCTGGGACCCTCCTGATGCCCTCAACGTGACGACCTGTGCCTCTGTGCTGCCTCATGCACTCAGTGCACATGTGGGTGTCCTCCCGCTGACACCGTTCTCCCATCGTGTGGGTGATATGTGCTCCTTGAGCCCTCACTGTGTCTCCTGTACCCTGGCTAAGCACGCACCGTGATTGTTCCCCAAGGTGGTGAGCGTGATGCTCCCCAAAACCGTTATTCTGGGTCCCCTGATGGGGGTCCAGGCAAGGCTGTGAGTGGGAAGGGATGGGGTTGGACTCTGTAAGGGGCTGACGCGGTCCTCTGGCGCCCTCTGCTGCCTCCCTGTGCCCACAGCCCATCGTCGACCAGACAGGACAGAACCCCTTTCCTTGTTTCCAAGAGAAAGCCCTCAGAACTTTGCCCTCTCACAGGACTCTCAGACGTGTGGGATGCTGGGTCCTGCAGCCCCTCCCACGCACAGTCTCAGCACTGCCCTCTTGGAGAAGGAAGCACTGCCCTCCAGCCTGAGCTCAGCCTACTCACAGTTTCTCCTGCTCCCGGGGTCCGCCATCCTCCTCAGCCTCCGAATGGAAGCATCCGTATCTGGAGGAGGCCAGAAGGACATCATATGAGCTGTCCTGTGGATGCTACGTCTTGTCCTATCCAGAGTCCCTGACTGCTGACTAGAATGGAGCTCTGGAGGGGAGGGTACCGTCAGCTCCTACAGAAGTGCCTGCACCTAGTGGGGCTTCGTGCGTGTTTGAAGAATGATTGGGCCCGAGTCAGCTCCATCACACATATTGGTGTGGGTCTGGGCGTCCTGCTCATCCTGGGCATCGTTGACTGGTTTGAGCCAGGACTCAGACACACAGATAGAGCCTCCAATCTCCTTTTCCAATGGGAAAACAGCCCAAGTCAACACCTGGCGACAGTGAGGGATGAGGCAGAAAGTTGATCATGGGCAAGAGGACAAAGATGACCCAGCAGAGACGCAGCCCTGCCAGCAGAGCTTTCCACAGGCCAGGGTGACTTTCCCTGCAGTGCCCCCACTGAGGACCTGGAGTGTTTCCACCCGGATCGGAGGAACAAAGTGAGAGGCCAGGACGTTTGGTGACTTTCCTGAGACTCAGAGCTTTCAGGGGCTGAATCACACTGGGCTGTGAAGGGCAGGGTGCTCACCTCATAAACAGTATTTCCAGGACCTGCTGGGAGGTAGCAAAAGCTCTGTACGTGCTCAAGAATGTGAAGAGGTAGGAGGGGTCTCCACCCAGGAAAGCAGGTACCAGGTGCTCCACTCGCTGTTCCAGTAGCATCCAGCCTCCGTCGATGGTCCATTCCTACAGAAAGGGAGAGGTTCGGTACACATGTGCCCTTCTGTACAGTGATGAGAGAGAAAATATTGGAATTGGCCCAGTCATTCAGCTTCTGGAGATGCAGAGTAGAGGATGATGTGTGGCCCCTGAGAATGCAGAAGGGGACAGGACTGTGCCTGTCCACTGTGGCGACATCCCATAGTAAAGACCATAGTCCTGGATGGATGCCCAACCTGTCACACTACTCGTGAACACAAACACAGTCACCTGCTGCACTCAAAGCCAAAGGAGTGTGAAGATGACACCATGTCTTGGGGGTCATTAGTTCTTCAAAGAATATACATTTTTTTGCCGTATGTATTTGTTGTTTCCTATTTATTTTTTTGGAAAGAGCAAGAAGGGGAATCCTGACCAGGGATGACTTCAAGCTGGCATTGCAGAGCCTAACTTGGGACTTGATCTCAAGAACCATGAGATCGTGACCGGAGCCAAATTCGAGTCGGAAACTCGCCCATTGAGCCACCTTGGTGCCTGTCCTCATTATTTAAATCTTCATTTTACTGAATACGTGCCACCTGTAGGAAACCTTCCAGAACTTTATACTTTATTGCCTAATAGATTAGTGTCGATGGCATATTGAAGGTTTCATTTGGGTATTTTCATAATATGCACGTTAGACCAATACCACCATGGCCAGTCGAGGAAAAGGAAAGATTTTAAAGGTATTCGCTCTGGTCCAGACATTTCTCTTCTGGCTTCTGCTCTTGTGTCAGACCTCAGAGGGTCCCCATGCCAGATAATGAAGACATTTCAAGTGGGGGCTTCACCTAATCTTTGTTCTTTGAGGACTATTCCTCTGTCATAAAAAATATTAGTGCCATTGAATATTTAAGTAATTATTAATCAGTCTCCTGTCATGTAGCCAGACACAACAGGCCATGTTGTGTGTTTGCACACACATGGAAATCCCAGAGGAGCTAGAGCACCAGATACCGAGATCGCTGGTTGCAGAGACTGGGGTGAGGGAATGAGCCGTGGGTGACTAGTAGTCCACGTGTCTCTGTGATGGAAATGTTCTAGGAGTACATAGTGGTCACGGGTGTAAAATCCTGCGAATGTACGTACTGACACTTGAAGTTGTAATTTCAAAGGATCAGAGTAAATTTTTTGAAACTTAATTTATGTGTTAAGTGTAAGCCAATAGTACATAAGTACACTAAATATATCTATGCCCAATCCTAACATGACAAAGAACGCAATGTCAAGGTGAGGGAATTCATCCTGTGGGGCTGCAGCCGACATGAGCCGCTGTTGGGGAGCTGAGGCTGGTTGCTCAGCTGCAGCAGGTGGCTGCTCCAGCCCTTCCGTGACCCCACCGGCTGGGGCTGGGGGCTGCTCATGCTCTGGGGCCACCAAAGGGGCAGGTGGCTCTTCGAGCTCCTGACTGTCAGCCAGAGCTGGGAGTACCTCCTGCCCTGGTGGGGTCGCTGCAGTGAGGGTCTCCGATTCTCGTACGCGCTGAGCTCCAGGAGAACTGGTGGCTTCCGGCAGCCTGGGCTGCGAGGCTGCAGTGGGCACCACAGAGATAGCGGGGGCTCGCTCCCGAGGCACGTCTGGACGGGGCTCTAGAGCTGCTGCCAAAGCTTCAAGAATAGAAAGTGTCATCACCGTGATTGCCATTCCATGGCAGGAAACCTCTCCCGCAGACATTGTCATCTGAGTCACAGAACCCAGCAGGAGGAAATCTCCCAGACGGCAGGCTAATGGAACAGTGATCTGAGACTAGTCCCTACGCCTGGCCCACCTACAGTCTCAGGAAACACGTTCTCTGTGGCATACCCCGTCCCCTCCACACGCCCACATCTCCCACCCAGAGTCCTCCTCGCCCAGAGACTCGGGCTCATTGGGCTCACGGTGTTTCCGCCATGAGTAGAGAAGGCGGGCGCGGCGCTGCAGCTCGGAGCCCGGCATGTGGACCCTTACGTACGCCCGCAGCAGCTTCAAGCTGGTGAAGTCTGGAGGGCGGAAAAATTCCTCGGGGTAGTGATCCATCCAGGTGCCCAGGATGGAGGAGATGGCCCTGGGGATACAAAAGTAGCCAGAACAATCACCATGGGGTGTTCCCCCCACTGATGTCTCGGGACAGGCCTGTGGGACCTGGCCTCTATGCCTCCTGCTCCTGGACGTCCAGAGGGTGGTTCTGTACGTGGTCCACCTGTGATTTGGCAGTCCCGCCTACGAGCGACCTGGTCACTGAAGAGGGACCGTCAAGATTCTGTTTGACGGGAACCCCTTAGCCAATGATGTGGTCGTCTCTGTCCTTCTTGGGGAAGCCAGCCAGACTCTTCGCTGTGTCCCGCTGCCTACCTCCCGCTGGAATTCAAGTCCGTGCGTGAGTGGAGGGGTGGTGTCGGGGTGAGTCAGTGCCTTCACTGCATACCCTAGCGCTCCACGAAAATCTGCGCACATACGGGACAAGAGGACTCTGTCTCTTACCTGGGCTTGCTGGGACCCTCCTGATGCCCTCAACGTGACGACCTGTGCCTCTGTGCTGCCTCATGCACTCAGTGCACATGTGGGTGTCCTCCCGCTGACACCGTTCTCCCATCGTGTGGGTGATATGTGCTCCTTGAGCCCTCACTGTGTCTCCTGTACCCTGGCTAAGCACGCACCGTGATTGTTCCCCAAGGTGGTGAGCGTGATGCTCCCCAAAACCGTTATTCTGGGTCCCCTGATGGGGGTCCAGGCAAGGCTGTGAGTGGGAAGGGATGGGGTTGGACTCTGTAAGGGGCTGACGCGGTCCTCTGGCGCCCTCTGCTGCCTCCCTGTGCCCACAGCCCATCGTCGACCAGACAGGACAGAACCCCTTTCCTTGTTTCCAAGAGAAAGCCCTCAGAACTTTGCCCTCTCACAGGACTCTCAGACGTGTGGGATGCTGGGTCCTGCAGCCCCTCCCACGCACAGTCTCAGCACTGCCCTCTTGGAGAAGGAAGCACTGCCCTCCAGCCTGAGCTCAGCCTACTCACAGTTTCTCCTGCTCCCGGGGTCCGCCATCCTCCTCAGCCTCCGAATGGAAGCATCCGTATCTGGAGGAGGCCAGAAGGACATCATATGAGCTGTCCTGTGGATGCTACGTCTTGTCCTATCCAGAGTCCCTGACTGCTGACTAGAATGGAGCTCTGGAGGGGAGGGTACCGTCAGCTCCTACAGAAGTGCCTGCACCTAGTGGGGCTTCGTGCGTGTTTGAAGAATGATTGGGCCCGAGTCAGCTCCATCACACATATTGGTGTGGGTCTGGGCGTCCTGCTCATCCTGGGCATCGTTGACTGGTTTGAGCCAGGACTCAGACACACAGATAGAGCCTCCAATCTCCTTTTCCAATGGGAAAACAGCCCAAGTCAACACCTGGCGACAGTGAGGGATGAGGCAGAAAGTTGATCATGGGCAAGAGGACAAAGATGACCCAGCAGAGACGCAGCCCTGCCAGCAGAGCTTTCCACAGGCCAGGGTGACTTTCCCTGCAGTGCCCCCACTGAGGACCTGGAGTGTTTCCACCCGGATCGGAGGAACAAAGTGAGAGGCCAGGACGTTTGGTGACTTTCCTGAGACTCAGAGCTTTCAGGGGCTGAATCACACTGGGCTGTGAAGGGCAGGGTGCTCACCTCATAAACAGTATTTCCAGGACCTGCTGGGAGGTAGCAAAAGCTCTGTACGTGCTCAAGAATGTGAAGAGGTAGGAGGGGTCTCCACCCAGGAAAGCAGGTACCAGGTGCTCCACTCGCTGTTCCAGTAGCATCCAGCCTCCGTCGATGGTCCATTCCTACAGAAAGGGAGAGGTTCGGTACACATGTGCCCTTCTGTACAGTGATGAGAGAGAAAATATTGGAATTGGCCCAGTCATTCAGCTTCTGGAGACGCAGAGTAGAGGATGATGTGTGGCCCCTGAGAATGCAGAAGGGGACAGGACTGTGCCTGTCCACTGTGGCGACATCCCATAGTAAAGACCATAGTCCTGGATGGATGCCCAACCTGTCACACTACTCGTGAACACAAACACAGTCACCTGCTGCACTCAAAGCCAAAGGAGTGTGAAGATGACACCATGTCTTGGGGGTCATTAGTTCTTCAAAGAATATACATTTTTTTGCCGTATGTATTTGTTGTTTCCTATTTATTTTTTTGGAAAGAGCAAGAAGGGGAATCCTGACCAGGGATGACTTCAAGCTGGCATTGCAGAGCCTAACTTGGGACTTGATCTCAAGAACCATGAGATCGTGACCGGAGCCAAATTCGAGTCGGAAACTCGCCCATTGAGCCACCTTGGTGCCTGTCCTCATTATTTAAATCTTCATTTTACTGAATACGTGCCACCTGTAGGAAACCTTCCAGAACTTTATACTTTATTGCCTAATAGATTAGTGTCGATGGCATATTGAAGGTTTCATTTGGGTATTTTCATAATATGCACGTTAGACCAATACCACCATGGCCAGTCGAGGAAAAGGAAAGATTTTAAAGGTATTCGCTCTGGTCCAGACATTTCTCTTCTGGCTTCTGCTCTTGTGTCAGACCTCAGAGGGTCCCCATGCCAGATAATGAAGACATTTCAAGTGGGGGCTTCACCTAATCTTTGTTCTTTGAGGACTATTCCTCTGTCATAAAAAATATTAGTGCCATTGAATATTTAAGTAATTATTAATCAGTCTCCTGTCATGTAGCCAGACACAACAGGCCATGTTGTGTGTTTGCACACACATGGAAATCCCAGAGGAGCTAGAGCACCAGATACCGAGATCGCTGGTTGCAGAGACTGGGGTGAGGGAATGAGCCGTGGGTGACTAGTAGTCCACGTGTCTCTGTGATGGAAATGTTCTAGGAGTACATAGTGGTCACGGGTGTAAAATCCTGCGAATGTACGTACTGACACTTGAAGTTGTAATTTCAAAGGATCAGAGTAAATTTTTTGAAACTTAATTTATGTGTTAAGTGTAAGCCAATAGTACATAAGTACACTAAATATATCTATGCCCAATCCTAACATGACAAAGAACGCAATGTCAAGGTGAGGGAATTCATCCTGTGGGGCTGCAGCCGACATGAGCCGCTGTTGGGGAGCTGAGGCTGGTTGCTCAGCTGCAGCAGGTGGCTGCTCCAGCCCTTCCGTGACCCCACCGGCTGGGGCTGGGGGCTGCTCATGCTCTGGGGCCACCAAAGGGGCAGGTGGCTCTTCGAGCTCCTGACTGTCAGCCAGAGCTGGGAGTACCTCCTGCCCTGGTGGGGTCGCTGCAGTGAGGGTCTCCGATTCTCGTACGCGCTGAGCTCCAGGAGAACTGGTGGCTTCCGGCAGCCTGGGCTGCGAGGCTGCAGTGGGCACCACAGAGATAGCGGGGGCTCGCTCCCGAGGCACGTCTGGACGGGGCTCTAGAGCTGCTGCCAAAGCTTCAAGAATAGAAAGTGTCATCACCGTGATTGCCATTCCATGGCAGGAAACCTCTCCCGCAGACATTGTCATCTGAGTCACAGAACCCAGCAGGAGGAAATCTCCCAGACGGCAGGCTAATGGAACAGTGATCTGAGACTAGTCCCTACGCCTGGCCCACCTACAGTCTCAGGAAACACGTTCTCTGTGGCATACCCCGTCCCCTCCACACGCCCACATCTCCCACCCAGAGTCCTCCTCGCCCAGAGACTCGGGCTCATTGGGCTCACGGTGTTTCCGCCATGAGTAGAGAAGGCGGGCGCGGCGCTGCAGCTCGGAGCCCGGCATGTGGACCCTTACGTACGCCCGCAGCAGCTTCAAGCTGGTGAAGTCTGGAGGGCGGAAAAATTCCTCGGGGTAGTGATCCATCCAGGTGCCCAGGATGGAGGAGATGGCCCTGGGGATACAAAAGTAGCCAGAACAATCACCATGGGGTGTTCCCCCCACTGATGTCTCGGGACAGGCCTGTGGGACCTGGCCTCTATGCCTCCTGCTCCTGGACGTCCAGAGGGTGGTTCTGTACGTGGTCCACCTGTGATTTGGCAGTCCCGCCTACGAGCGACCTGGTCACTGAAGAGGGACCGTCAAGATTCTGTTTGACGGGAACCCCTTAGCCAATGATGTGGTCGTCTCTGTCCTTCTTGGGGAAGCCAGCCAGACTCTTCGCTGTGTCCCGCTGCCTACCTCCCGCTGGAATTCAAGTCCGTGCGTGAGTGGAGGGGTGGTGTCGGGGTGAGTCAGTGCCTTCACTGCATACCCTAGCGCTCCACGAAAATCTGCGCACATACGGGACAAGAGGACTCTGTCTCTTACCTGGGCTTGCTGGGACCCTCCTGATGCCCTCAACGTGACGACCTGTGCCTCTGTGCTGCCTCATGCACTCAGTGCACATGTGGGTGTCCTCCCGCTGACACCGTTCTCCCATCGTGTGGGTGATATGTGCTCCTTGAGCCCTCACTGTGTCTCCTGTACCCTGGCTAAGCACGCACCGTGATTGTTCCCCAAGGTGGTGAGCGTGATGCTCCCCAAAACCGTTATTCTGGGTCCCCTGATGGGGGTCCAGGCAAGGCTGTGAGTGGGAAGGGATGGGGTTGGACTCTGTAAGGGGCTGACGCGGTCCTCTGGCGCCCTCTGCTGCCTCCCTGTGCCCACAGCCCATCGTCGACCAGACAGGACAGAACCCCTTTCCTTGTTTCCAAGAGAAAGCCCTCAGAACTTTGCCCTCTCACAGGACTCTCAGACGTGTGGGATGCTGGGTCCTGCAGCCCCTCCCACGCACAGTCTCAGCACTGCCCTCTTGGAGAAGGAAGCACTGCCCTCCAGCCTGAGCTCAGCCTACTCACAGTTTCTCCTGCTCCCGGGGTCCGCCATCCTCCTCAGCCTCCGAATGGAAGCATCCGTATCTGGAGGAGGCCAGAAGGACATCATATGAGCTGTCCTGTGGATGCTACGTCTTGTCCTATCCAGAGTCCCTGACTGCTGACTAGAATGGAGCTCTGGAGGGGAGGGTACCGTCAGCTCCTACAGAAGTGCCTGCACCTAGTGGGGCTTCGTGCGTGTTTGAAGAATGATTGGGCCCGAGTCAGCTCCATCACACATATTGGTGTGGGTCTGGGCGTCCTGCTCATCCTGGGCATCGTTGACTGGTTTGAGCCAGGACTCAGACACACAGATAGAGCCTCCAATCTCCTTTTCCAATGGGAAAACAGCCCAAGTCAACACCTGGCGACAGTGAGGGATGAGGCAGAAAGTTGATCATGGGCAAGAGGACAAAGATGACCCAGCAGAGACGCAGCCCTGCCAGCAGAGCTTTCCACAGGCCAGGGTGACTTTCCCTGCAGTGCCCCCACTGAGGACCTGGAGTGTTTCCACCCGGATCGGAGGAACAAAGTGAGAGGCCAGGACGTTTGGTGACTTTCCTGAGACTCAGAGCTTTCAGGGGCTGAATCACACTGGGCTGTGAAGGGCAGGGTGCTCACCTCATAAACAGTATTTCCAGGACCTGCTGGGAGGTAGCAAAAGCTCTGTACGTGCTCAAGAATGTGAAGAGGTAGGAGGGGTCTCCACCCAGGAAAGCAGGTACCAGGTGCTCCACTCGCTGTTCCAGTAGCATCCAGCCTCCGTCGATGGTCCATTCCTACAGAAAGGGAGAGGTTCGGTACACATGTGCCCTTCTGTACAGTGATGAGAGAGAAAATATTGGAATTGGCCCAGTCATTCAGCTTCTGGAGACGCAGAGTAGAGGATGATGTGTGGCCCCTGAGAATGCAGAAGGGGACAGGACTGTGCCTGTCCACTGTGGCGACATCCCATAGTAAAGACCATAGTCCTGGATGGATGCCCAACCTGTCACACTACTCGTGAACACAAACACAGTCACCTGCTGCACTCAAAGCCAAAGGAGTGTGAAGATGACACCATGTCTTGGGGGTCATTAGTTCTTCAAAGAATATACATTTTTTTGCCGTATGTATTTGTTGTTTCCTATTTATTTTTTTGGAAAGAGCAAGAAGGGGAATCCTGACCAGGGATGACTTCAAGCTGGCATTGCAGAGCCTAACTTGGGACTTGATCTCAAGAACCATGAGATCGTGACCGGAGCCAAATTCGAGTCGGAAACTCGCCCATTGAGCCACCTTGGTGCCTGTCCTCATTATTTAAATCTTCATTTTACTGAATACGTGCCACCTGTAGGAAACCTTCCAGAACTTTATACTTTATTGCCTAATAGATTAGTGTCGATGGCATATTGAAGGTTTCATTTGGGTATTTTCATAATATGCACGTTAGACCAATACCACCATGGCCAGTCGAGGAAAAGGAAAGATTTTAAAGGTATTCGCTCTGGTCCAGACATTTCTCTTCTGGCTTCTGCTCTTGTGTCAGACCTCAGAGGGTCCCCATGCCAGATAATGAAGACATTTCAAGTGGGGGCTTCACCTAATCTTTGTTCTTTGAGGACTATTCCTCTGTCATAAAAAAATATTAGTGCCATTGAATATTTAAGCAATTATTAATCAGTCCCCTGTCATGTAGCCAGACACAACAGGCCATGTTGTGTGTTTGCACACACGTGGAAATCCCAGAGGAGCTGAAGCAGCAGAAACCGAGATCGCTGGTTGCAGAGACTGGGGTGAGGGAATGAGCCGTGGGTGACTAGTAGTCCACGTGTCTCTGTGATGGAAATGTTCTAGGAGTACATAGTGGTCACGGGTGTAAAATCCTGCGAATGTACGTACTGACACTTGAAGTTGTAATTTCAAAGGATCAGAGTAAATTTTTTGAAACTTAATTTATGTTTTGAGTATAAACCAATAGTATGTAAGGACACTAAATACCTCTATACCCACTACTAAAATGACAAAGAACACAATGACAAGGTGAGGCAATTCATCCTGTGGGGCTGCAGCCGACATGAGCCGCTGTTGGGGAGCTGAGGCTGGTTGCTCAGCTGCAGCAGGTGGTTGCTCCAGCCCTTCCGTGACCCCACCGGCTGGGGCTGGGGGCTGCTCATGCTCTGGGGCCACCAAAGGGGCAGGTGGCTCTTCGAGCTCCTGACTGTCAGCCAGAGCTGGGAGTACCTCCTGCCCTGGTGGGGTCGCTGCAGTGAGGGTCTCCGATTCTCGTACGCGCTGAGCTCCAGGAGAACTGGTGGCTTCCGGCAGCCTGGGCTGCGAGGCTGCAGTGGGCACCACAGAGATAGCGGGGGCTCGCTCCCGAGGCACGTCTGGACGGGGCTCTAGAGCTGCTGCCAAAGCTTCAAGAATAGAAAGTGTCATCACCGTGATTGCCATTCCATGGCAGGAAACCTCTCCCGCAGACATTGTCATCTGAGTCAAAGAACCCAGCAGGAGGAAATCTCCCAGACGGCAGGCTAATGGAACAGTGATCTGAGACTAGTCCCTACGCCTGGCCCACCTACAGTCTCAGGAAACACGTTCTCTGTGGCATACCCCGTCCCCTCCACACGCCCACATCTCCCACCCAGAGTCCTCCTCGCCCAGAGACTCGGGCTCATTGGGCTCACAGTGTTTCCGCCATGAGTAGAGAAGGCGGGCGCGGCGCTGCAGCTCGGAGCCCGGCATGTGGACCCTTACGTACGCCCGCAGCAGCTTCAAGCTGGTGAAGTCTGGAGGGCGGAAAAATTCCTCGGGGTAGTGATCCATCCAGGTGCCCAGGATGGAGGAGATGGCCCTGGGGATACAAAAGTAGCCAGAACAATCACCATGGGGTGTTCCCCCCACTGATGTCTCAGGACAGGCCTGTGGGACCTGGCCTCTATGCCTCCTGCTCCTGGACGTCCAGAGGGTGGTTCTGTACGTGGTCCACCTGTGATTTGGCAGTCCCGCCTACGAGCGACCTGGTCACTGAAGAGGGACCGTCAAGATTCTGTTTGACGGGAACCCCTTAGCCAATGATGTGGTCGTCTCTGTCCTTCTTGGGGAAGCCAGCCAGACTCTTCGCTGTGTCCCGCTGCCTACCTCCCACTGGAATTCAAGTCCGTGCGTGAGTGGAGGGGTGGTGTCGGGGTGAGTCAGTGCCTTCACTGCATACCCTAGCGCTCCACGAAAATCTGCGCACATACGGGACAAGAGGACTCTGTCTCTTACCTGGGCTTGCTGGGACCCTCCTGATGCCCTCAACGTGACGACCTGTGCCTCTGTGCTGCCTCATGCACTCAGTGCACATGTGGGTGTCCTCCCGCTGACACCGTTCTCCCATCGTGTGGGTGATATGTGCTCCTTGAGCCCTCACTGTGTCTCCTGTACCCTGGCTAAGCACGCACCGTGATTGTTCCCCAAGGTGGTGAGCGTGATGCTCCCCAAAACCGTTATTCTGGGTCCCCTGATGGGGGTCCAGGCAAGGCTGTGAGTGGGAAGGGATGGGGTTGGACTCTGTAAGGGGCTGACGCGGTCCTCTGGCGCCCTCTGCTGCCTCCCTGTGCCCACAGCCCATCGTCGACCAGACAGGACAGAACCCCTTTCCTTGTTTCCAAGAGAAAGCCCTCAGAACTTTGCCCTCTCACAGGACTCTCAGACGTGTGGGATGCTGGGTCCTGCAGCCCCTCCCACGCACAGTCTCAGCACTGCCCTCTTGGAGAAGGAAGCACTGCCCTCCAGCCTGAGCTCAGCCTACTCACAGTTTCTCCTGCTCCCGGGGTCCGCCATCCTCCTCAGCCTCCGAATGGAAGCATCCGTATCTGGAGGAGGCCAGAAGGACATCATATGAGCTGTCCTGTGGATGCTACGTCTTGTCCTATCCAGAGTCCCTGACTGCTGACTAGAATGGAGCTCTGGAGGGGAGGGTACCGTCAGCTCCTACAGAAGTGCCTGCACCTAGTGGGGCTTCGTGCGTGTTTGAAGAATGATTGGGCCCGAGTCAGCTCCATCACACATATTGGTGTGGGTCTGGGCGTCCTGCTCATCCTGGGCATCGTTGACTGGTTTGAGCCAGGACTCAGACACACAGATAGAGCCTCCAATCTCCTTTTCCAATGGGAAAACAGCCCAAGTCAACACCTGGCGACAGTGAGGGATGAGGCAGAAAGTTGATCATGGGCAAGAGGACAAAGATGACCCAGCAGAGACGCAGCCCTGCCAGCAGAGCTTTCCACAGGCCAGGGTGACTTTCCCTGCAGTGCCCCCACTGAGGACCTGGAGTGTTTCCACCCGGATCGGAGGAACAAAGTGAGAGGCCAGGACGTTTGGTGACTTTCCTGAGACTCAGAGCTTTCAGGGGCTGAATCACACTGGGCTGTGAAGGGCAGGGTGCTCACCTCATAAACAGTATTTCCAGGACCTGCTGGGTGGTAGCAAAAGCTCTGTACGTGCTCAAGAATGTGAAGAGGTAGGAGGGGTCTCCACCCAGGAAAGCAGGTACCAGGTGCTCCACTCGCTGTTCCAGTAGCATCCAGCCTCCGTCGATGGTCCATTCCTACAGAAAGGGAGAGGTTCGGTACACATGTGCCCTTCTGTACAGTGATGAGAGAGAAAATATTGGAATTGGCCCAGTCATTCAGCTTCTGGAGACGCAGAGTAGAGGATGATGTGTGGCCCCTGAGAATGCAGAAGGGGACAGGACTGTGCCTGTCCACTGTGGCGACATCCCATAGTAAAGACCATAGTCCTGGATGGATGCCCAACCTGTCACACTACTCGTGAACACAAACACAGTCACCTGCTGCACTCAAAGCCAAAGGAGTGTGAAGATGACACCATGTCTTGGGGGTCATTAGTTCTTCAAAGAATATACATTTTTTTTGCCGTATGTATTTGTTGTTTCCTATTTATTTTTTTGGAAAGAGCAAGAAGGGGAATCCTGACCAGGGATGACTTCAAGCTGGCATTGCAGAGCCTAACTTGGGACTTGATCTCAAGAACCATGAGATCGTGACCGGAGCCAAATTCGAGTCGGAAACTCGCCCATTGAGCCACCTTGGTGCCTGTCCTCATTATTTAAATCTTCATTTTACTGAATACGTGCCACCTGTAGGAAACCTTCCAGAACTTTATACTTTATTGCCTAATAGATTAGTGTCGATGGCATATTGAAGGTTTCATTTGGGTATTTTCATAATATGCACGTTAGACTAATATCACCATGGCCAGTCGAGGAAAAGGAAAGATTTTAAAGGTATTCGCTCTGGTCCAGACATTTCTCTTCTGGCTTCTGCTCTTGTGTCAGACCTCAGAGGGTCCCCATGCCAGATAATGAAGACATTTCAAGTGGGGGCTTCACCTAATCTTTGTTCTTTGAGGACTATTCCTCTGTCATAAAAAAATATTAGTGCCATTGAATATTTAAGCAATTATTAATCAGTCCCCTGTCATGTAGCCAGACACAACAGGCCATGTTGTGTGTTTGCACACACGTGGAAATCCCAGAGGAGCTGAAGCAGCAGAAACCGAGATCGCTGGTTGCAGAGACTGGGGTGAGGGAATGAGCCGTGGGTGACTAGTAGTCCACGTGTCTCTGTGATGGAAATGTTCTAGGAGTACATAGTGGTCACGGGTGTAAAATCCTGCGAATGTACGTACTGACACTTGAAGTTGTAATTTCAAAGGATCAGAGTAAATTTTTTGAAACTTAATTTATGTTTTGAGTATAAACCAATAGTATGTAAGGACACTAAATACCTCTATACCCACTACTAAAATGACAAAGAACACAATGACAAGGTGAGGCAATTCATCCTGTGGGGCTGCAGCCGACATGAGCCGCTGTTGGGGAGCTGAGGCTGGTTGCTCAGCTGCAGCAGGTGGTTGCTCCAGCCCTTCCGTGACCCCACCGGCTGGGGCTGGGGGCTGCTCATGCTCTGGGGCCACCAAAGGGGCAGGTGGCTCTTCGAGCTCCTGACTGTCAGCCAGAGCTGGGAGTACCTCATGCCCTGGTGGGGTCGCTGCAGTGAGGGTCTCCGATTCTCGTACGCGCTGAGCTCCAGGAGAACTGGTGGCTTCCGGCAGCCTGGGCTGCGAGGCTGCAGTGGGCACCACAGAGATAGCGGGGGCTCGCTCCCGAGGCACGTCTGGACGGGGCTCTAGAGCTGCTGCCAAAGCTTCAAGAATAGAAAGTGTCATCACCGTGATTGCCATTCCATGGCAGGAAACCTCTCCCGCAGACATTGTCATCTGAGTCAAAGAACCCAGCAGGAGGAAATCTCCCAGACGGCAGGCTAATGGAACAGTGATCTGAGACTAGTCCCTACGCCTGGCCCACCTACAGTCTCAGGAAACACGTTCTCTGTGGCATATCCCGTCCCCTCCACACGCCCACATCTCCCACCCAGAGTCCTCCTCGCCCAGAGACTCGGGCTCATTGGGCTCACGGTGTTTCCGCCATGAGTAGAGAAGGCGGGCGCGGCGCTGCAGCTCGGAGCCCGGCATGTGGACCCTTACGTACGCCCGCAGCAGCTTCAAGCTGGTGAAGTCTGGAGGGCGGAAAAATTCCTCGGGGTAGTGATCCATCCAGGTGCCCAGGATGGAGGAGATGGCCCTGGGGATACAAAAGTAGCCAGAACAATCACCATGGGGTGTTCCCCCCACTGATGTCTCAGGACAGGCCTGTGGGACCTGGCCTCTATGCCTCCTGCTCCTGGACGTCCAGAGGGTGGTTCTGTACGTGGTCCACCTGTGATTTGGCAGTCCCGCCTACGAGCGACCTGGTCACTGAAGAGGGACCGTCAAGATTCTGTTTGACGGGAACCCCTTAGCCAATGATGTGGTCGTCTCTGTCCTTCTTGGGGAAGCCAGCCAGACTCTTCGCTGTGTCCCGCTGCCTACCTCCCACTGGAATTCAAGTCCGTGCGTGAGTGGAGGGGTGGTGTCGGGGTGAGTCAGTGCCTTCACTGCATACCCTAGCGCTCCACGAAAATCTGCGCACATACGGGACAAGAGGACTCTGTCTCTTACCTGGGCTTGCTGGGACCCTCCTGATGCCCTCAACGTGACGACCTGTGCCTCTGTGCTGCCTCATGCACTCAGTGCACATGTGGGTGTCCTCCCGCTGACACCGTTCTCCCATCGTGTGGGTGATATGTGCTCCTTGAGCCCTCACTGTGTCTCCTGTACCCTGGCTAAGCACGCACCGTGATTGTTCCCCAAGGTGGTGAGCGTGATGCTCCCCAAAACCGTTATTCTGGGTCCCCTGATGGGGGTCCAGGCAAGGCTGTGAGTGGGAAGGGATGGGGTTGGACTCTGTAAGGGGCTGACGCGGTCCTCTGGCGCCCTCTGCTGCCTCCCTGTGCCCACAGCCCATCGTCGACCAGACAGGACAGAACCCCTTTCCTTGTTTCCAAGAGAAAGCCCTCAGAACTTTGCCCTCTCACAGGACTCTCAGACGTGTGGGATGCTGGGTCCTGCAGCCCCTCCCACGCACAGTCTCAGCACTGCCCTCTTGGAGAAGGAAGCACTGCCCTCCAGCCTGAGCTCAGCCTACTCACAGTTTCTCCTGCTCCCGGGGTCCGCCATCCTCCTCAGCCTCCGAATGGAAGCATCCGTATCTGGAGGAGGCCAGAAGGACATCATATGAGCTGTCCTGTGGATGCTACGTCTTGTCCTATCCAGAGTCCCTGACTGCTGACTAGAATGGAGCTCTGGAGGGGAGGGTACTGTCCGCTCTGCGCATTGGATCCCAGTCAGCTCCTACAGAAGTGCCTGCACCTAGTGGGGCTTCGTGCGTGTTTGAAGAATGATAGGGCCCCAGTCAGCTCCATCACACATATTGGTGTGGGTCTGGGCGTCCTGCTCATCCTGGGCATCGTTGACTGGTTTGAGCCAGGACTCAGACACACAGATAGAGCCTCCAGTCTCCTTTTCCAATGGGAAAACAGCCCAAGTCAACACCTGGCGACAGTGAGGGATGAGGCAGAAAGTTGATCATGGGCAAGAGGACAAAGATGACCCAGCAGAGACGCAGCCCTGCCAGCAGAGCTTTCCACAGGCCAGGGTGACTTTCCCTGCAGTGCCCCCACTGAGGACCTGGAGTGTTTCCACCCGGATCGGAGGAACAAAGTGAGAGGCCAGGACGTTTGGTGACTTTCCTGAGACTCAGAGCTTTCAGGGGCTGAATCACACTGGGCTGTGAAGGGCAGGGTGCTCACCTCATAAACAGTATTTCCAGGACCTGCTGGGTGGTAGCAAAAGCTCTGTACGTGCTCAAGAATGTGAAGAGGTAGGAGGGGTCTCCACCCAGGAAAGCAGGTACCAGGTGCTCCACTCGCTGTTCCAGTAGCATCCAGCCTCCTTCGGTGGTCCCTTCCTCACGGTTCTCATTGTCGGGCATGGGTGAGATGTTCATACCCTGAGGTAGAACACAGGAGGGACACAGAGTCAGACACAGCACCATGGACATCAGGAGGCTTGGGGTCCAGAATGCAGACCAAACCCCCAAGCCGTCCGTGACTTGTGGCAAGAGTGAGACCTGGGTGCCCAGAGTCCAAAGAAGGATGTTGGCATTCACACGAGAATTTGAGGTGGGAAATGGCTGAACACGTTAGGATCTTCGATCAGACATCCCCACAGGCGAGGGAATTAAAAGCAAGAATGAACTATTGGGACCTCATGAAGATAAAAAGCTTCTGCACAGCAAAGGAAACAACCAACAAAACTCAAAGGCAACCAATGGATTGGGAAAAGATATTTGCAAATGACATTACGGACAAAGGGCTAGTATCCAAAATGTCTAAAGAGCTCACCAAACTCCACACCTGAAGAACAAACAATCCACTGAAGAAGTGGGCAGAAAACATGAATAGACACTTCTCTAAAGCAGACATCCGGATGGCCAACAGGCACATGAAAAGATGCTCAACGTCGCTCCCCATCAGGGAAATACAAATCAAAACCACACTCAGCTATCACGTCACGCCAGTCAGAGTGGCCAAAATGAGCAAATCAGGAGACTATAGATGCCGGAGAGGATGTGGAGAAACGGGAACCCTCTTGCACTGTTGGTGGGAATGCAAACTGCTGCAGCCGCTCTGGAAAACAGTGTGGAGGTTCCAAACAATTAAAAACAGACCTACCCTATGACCCAGCAGTAGCACTGCTAGGAATTTACCCAAGGGATACAGGAGTGCTGATGCAGAGGGGCACTTGTGCCCCAATGTTTATAGCAGCACTCTCAACAATAGCCAAATTATGGAAAGAGCCTAAATGTCCATCAACTGAGAAGTGGATAAAGAAATTGTGGCTTATATACACAATGGAGTACTACGTGGCAATGAGAAAGAATGAAATATGGCCTTTTGTAGCAATGTGGATGGAACTGGAGAGTGTTATGCTAAGTGAAATAAGCCATACATGGAAAGACAGATACCATATGTGTCCACTCTTTTGTGGATCCTGAGAAACTTAACAGGAACACGTGGAGGGGGGGAAGAAAAAAAAAGAGCTTAGAGTGGGAGAGAGCCAAAGCATAAGAGACTCCTAAAAACTGAGAACAAACTGAGAGCTGATGGGGGGTGGGAGGGAGGGGAGCGTGGGTGATGGGTACTGAGGAGGGCACGTGTGGGGATGAACACTGGGTGTTGTATGGAAACCAATTTGGCAATAAATTTCATATATATTTTTTGAAAAAAACCATCAAGGAAAAAGAATCTCAGGTCAGATTGTTAAATGAGTATGCACGGCACCTCCCCACATGAACAGCCTTGTCCCTGTGATTTCTTTTTTTTTTCAATTTTTTAAAAAAATTTTTTTTTCAACGTGTATTTATTTTTGGGACAGAGAGAGACAGAGCATGAACGAGGGAGGGGCAGAGAGAGAGGGAGACACAGAATCGGAAACAGACTCCAGGCTCTGAGCCATCAGCCCAGAGCCTGACGCGGGGCTCAAACTCACGGACTGCAAGATTGTGACCTGGCTGAAGTCGGACGCTCAACCGACTGCGCCACCCAGGCGCCCCATTGTCCCTGTGATTTCTAACAGCACAGTCCATTCTGGGGATCCGAAGAGAGGGACAGTACCTGGCAGAGGTTGGATCAGGATAATAGGACATGTAGGATGTTCAGTGCAGCACTGTGACATGGCAAGAGAAGGGAATCCTGTCACAATCCCACATTTGTGAAGGGTTGAATGGGTGAGGTGAGTGGTCACATTTCCAGAATGTTGTCTAGGTGGTAAGGCCCTTGCTCCTGATCTGGAGGGGCCCCAGGAGCCTGTTGCTTGGCCACCAAAGTGCAGAGCATTAGGCATAATGCAATGAGCCCCATGTCCTTTAGGTAAAAATCTCCCTGCTCCTCACGAACGTGTGTCAGACGTGGAGAAGGTGTGGAAGGATGGTCGGGCGAACCGGGACACCTGGGAACGTTCGTCGGGGAAACGTGTACAACAATGGCAATATATTCTAGACAGAATGGGACGTGAAATGGTCTCACACCTCTTTTCTGATCTTCCTCCAAATAAGTGGAGAGGGACGTTGTGTCTAACCGTTGCAGGGGCTGGGCCCTGAGGGCATGTTTGGGGAGCAGATGGGGTTCCAGGTTCATCTGGGACCAGGAGTCTGTGAGAGCTACCAGGGGAGCAGCAGTGTGTTTTCTGGGCCCTGGGTGTTGGGTTTCCCTGGTACCTGCACTCACCCTGAGCCAGCGCGGCTTCGTGCTGATGGCATGGGGCTTCCTCCTTTCCTTCAGGGAAGTAGAGCAGGGGCTCTCATTCAGCTTCTCCTCCATCTCTGGCATGTGGCTCTGTCAAGACAGTGCCCAGCAGGCTGCAGGCAGGCAGGCAGGCAGGCAGGTGTCCTCAAAGCCGTGTCTGCTTGCTTTCGCTTGTCCTCAGGCCCATATGAATTCATTCCAGATATGACACCACAGTGTGCACTCACCTCCCCCACGGAGGAGAAGCAAGGTGGCTTGAGGGCCTTGGATTCAACCTGTTACAGGTTAGAGGCACCTCAGAGATCCCTTTTCCCTCCTTCCCAGCATGACATGTGCATGGCCATGATGGGTCCACCAGGTGGTCCACTGCCATCGAACCTGCTCCGGTCCCGGGGAGGACCGGCCCCCATGTCCCCCTTTCCCCGAAACTGAACATGAGGGGATGGGGGTGCCCAGGGAAGGCTCCGAGCTGTGACCTGACCTGACCTGGCCTGCTCTAGGCTGCTCTGTGTTACCTTATGTGACCTCCTGGAAAACATCCTGAGGCATCGCCAGCGTGGGTTAAGGAAACCTCTCCAACATCTGAGTAATCCTGCGCACTGGGGTTTCTGGCATCCAGAGCCCCGGTACCTGGGAAAACAACAAGAGAACATCCTAAAGTCTCTGGGTCTGTAGGCAAGTGAGCCTGGTATGGGACCTTCCTAGAACATGGGTGCCAGGTTACAGGAGTTCCAAGCTTTCCTGGGGCCTATTGTAAGCAAAGTGATGTCACTGCCTAGGATCCACCTCCTGAGTCCCCCTCTGGGATAACACCTTTGCAAATAGTCCTCTCTTTGCTGACTGCTCACCCCCATTCTCCATGAAATGTCACATCGGTACACAGTTCCACCAATGCACCCCTCTCCACAGTCCCCTGGGAAGCTCTGGGGCAGCCAGGGTCCCAGCTGTGAGACCTATCTGGGTTGAGACAGAACTCTTCTTTCTTACCTCTTTCTGGTCCCAGATTCGCGACTGTGCTTCTCAGGGATGGTCCGTGTCTTTTCCGCCCAATGGAGATCATTCTAGCATGTCCTCAGGATGTCCTCAGGATGTCCTCAGGCATATGTGGGATGATACCTGTGAAATTGGAGCAGCGGTGTCACCTGTTGGAAGTTTATCCAACCACATTGACTTCAACTTCTCACCTCCTCTGATTCTGCTGCTCCTCTGATCCCAGCCCGCAGTCCTCCCGGGTGTGCGTACGTGCGTGAGTGTGTGTGTGTATGTGTGTTTACCAGTGCTTGTTGTCTGGGGTCCCAGAAGGTCACATGCCCACCTAGGGAAGGATGGCCCAACATTTCCTAGGAGCTTAGGTTCTCTACTTTCTAAAGCAATCCCGACAGAAGGGATTGGAGTTGGGGCCTAGGAGGACAGAACTCTCTTTTACGTAGACTTTGTCAGTAGTGTGCCACGAGCCATTCCCTGCCTTTCCACTGGGTACATACAATGGGGACAGGGTGGCACTCAGTGGGTTGCCCTGGCCTGGGGGTCCTCCTCAGGGAAGAACGTGATGGGATGTCTTCTGTGACGCTCCTCTTCAGCCTCACCCCCACGCCACCTCCATGTCTGCACCCAGTGACAGTAACACACCCTTTTCCAGACCCCCTCCAAAATCCTGGGTCAAATCCAGGACCCCAATTTGAGGACATGAAGTTGGGGCCATGCCTGGTTCTGACTTTCTACCCGTCTGTGATTCTGGGCAAAGCACTGACCCTGGCAGGGTCTTCACTTTCTCCTCCCCTCAGTGGCTCCCTGGGATGCCCTCATCCTGTCAACACATCCTTGTGGGATTTCCTTCCTGGAGTGTGGTATGGATGTAGTGTTTGATTTCTGTTGCAAAGAAGATGGCACTGTGAACCCAGACCAAACAAGTTTAGGTGATAAAATGTGCATGGCACGGCCACGTGCTCACTGTCACTCTCTGTGTTGTCTCTCAGCTCTTCACAGTGGGGACCAACCCCCGTGTAGAGTCGTGACATGGACAAGTACCCACAGCCTAGGCCTGAGAGAAAACAACAGACAGGGAAGAACTAAGGCACTCGATGTGGACTGAATCCTGCCACCACCCTGAAGTGGGCTCAGGGGTTGAGTGAAGCAGGTTCTGTCTGAGTGATGACAGCAGCCCCAACCTCCTGAGAGGCTCTGGCATGAGCGCTCAGCTGAGCCCTGCTGAATTCCTGGTCCCCTGGGCCTGTGAGGTGGGAAGTTTATGGGGAAGCCACTAAGGGTGGGGGCATATTGTCCCACGGCACTAGAGCAGAGTAGTGACAACGTCCTCCTGCCCCAGGCCCTGGCCCTCCTCACCCTCCCTCTCTGCTGTCCTCCGTAGCTCTTTCCGGTCTCCCTGGTCTCCTTTCACACGTCCCCTCTGAAAAAATGACCTCTGCCTCCGAGTGTGTGCCCCACTGTGCCTTCTGCCGGGATACATTCCATCGGACTTGAGCAGGGCTGACTCGTTCTTGCACTGCGGCAGGAAATATTAACGTTTCCTCAGCACAGCCTTGTCAGACCCTTCCCTGGTGGAGCTCAGGACCCAATTGTCGCACCTTGAATTTTTCTATGGAGTCCTTGCTCATGTCATTCCCATTTTTGTTTGCTGTTCTTTCCATCTTCCTGGCTAGTCCTTGAACTCCTAGAGGGAAGATGTGGCTGCCTTACCAGCACTGGCACTATGTGAATGCTCAGCTGCTCATTCCCGGGGGCTGACTGAGGAGGTAAAGGGATCCCACCCACCAATTAGCAGCTCAGTCATTGTAGCCTAATTTACCTGGGTCATTTTCCAATACTTATTTTCTCGTATATCTGTTGAGTCCACTCTAGTCGTAATTTGGGGCGTGAAATCACACTCCAAGATCAAGAGTCTCATGCCCTACTGACTGAAACAGCCAATTTTCATGGAACTAGACTGATCTCTAAGTGATCTTGCGGGTTAACATTTCGTACGTGTATTAGGTTATGCTGTCTTACCAGAGAACGCACCACATTTCAAAAAGCATGTCCCCATAGATTTCCTCACATGACAGAGCTGGGTGTGTGTTTCGATTGGAGACTAAAGTCCTTCATGTATTCATTGAGGACCCCAGAGTTCCTCCATTTTGTCCCTTCTCCCTCCCGAGGATATCAGGTAATGGCACAACCAGCAGCACAAGGGGCGATAAAGGGGAAAAAGAACAAGGAAAATGCACCTGGGAGCATGTTATCAGCCTGGTCTAGAGTGCCTAAAATATCCACCTTTTCACTCATTCCTTGCTTTAAAGGCAAGGATTTTTAAGTAGTGGTCTGTGAGAACCTATGTCCCACAAACCATAGAAAATGCATCCCTAGATATGCACCAGAAAACATACAAAGGTAATTCCTGAGCTGAAGGAAAATATTCTTCTTCCGGGACACATTGTATGAAGGAAATAAGAAGAGAAAACATCTATGTGTGTGTTTGTGTGCGATCTCTACATATTAATGAATATGACGTTGTATCGCTATCCCTGAATATCTTTAAGAAGTGAAGGATCATTGACTTTTAAATAGAAGAATTAGGAAGACAACAAGTAAAAAATTGCAATTAGTGAGCTTACACACATATACTATTAAGATGTATGAGAGTATCGGGGCGCCAGGGTGGCTCCGTGGGTTGAGCGTCCGCCTTCGTCTCAGAACATGATCTCACGGTTCGTGGGTTCGAGCCCCGCATCGGGCTCTGTGCTGACAGGCTGTTTCCGATACTGTGTGTCCCTCTCTCTCTGCCCCTCCCCCACTCACGCTTTGTCTCCCTCTGTCTCAAAAATAAATAACCATTCAAAAACATTTAAAGAAATTCCATTAAGATCTAGGCCAATAGGAAGTAAACGACTGGTGGTTGAGAAGTCAATGAAGTGCCTCCTACGATGGATTGTTTTCAAGTACGAAAACGCTCATAAACCACATGACTGCAAGTCTAGTGTGAATATTGAAACTGCAGCCCAGTTAGCCAGACAAATGGAAAGAATTCCAAATATCTGTGTTCACTTACACTTCGCCGTCCAGAGCAGGGTCTGGTACTCCTTGCACGTTCAGTCGATGCTTGCTGCACAATCGCATGGGTGATGGCCTCTCTTTCTCTCACCAAAAGAAAGAAGCGTTGAAAAGCAATTGAAACCCAAGAAAAGAAAAATGGCACGGAGGAGTTGGGATCTGAGGCACACTGTGAAGAAAACATGGGGGTTGGGAGGTAGTGGAGGTGGACAGGCGGTTCCACAGAGTTGAAGGACATGCCACAGTCAGCGGTGGCAGGGTGGACTTGAGGGTGGGACCGCTGGTGGTGCAGTCCAGGTAGGGCCATGGGAAGGGCATGCAGAGCTGAAAAGCACCGGCCTTTCAAGGAGAAGGGAGCTGGAAGGAGTCTCGAGTTCCCAGTGTGTCTCCCTGTCCCTTAGGGCTGCCCTTGCGGTCATGAGTCACGAGCGAGGAGGGTGCACAGCTGCAGATAGATGTCCCCGGTTGGCGGCAACGTGAGGCAGAGTGAAGAACACACACAGAGGCCTAGGATGAAAGAGGGAGCACTGGGTTCACGTTGAGCCACCTCCCTGGGAATCCAGCTTTGCAGAAGCCTCCTGGGTTTCTTGAGGGGAGAAAGGGAGTTGTCCACCTTTGGAGGAGACACCTGCCAGTCCCTGTCCCACTGACCTGGTCTCTGGAGCCCTCTGCCTGGCTCCTGGGTGTCAGGCTGGCGGGTAGGCAGTCAGAGCATCTGGTGGGCGCAGCGAGGTGCAGTGGTGCAGACCCTGTCGCCCAGGAGCTGTGCCCCCTGAGGGGGGGCGAGGGTGGGGGGATGGGGGGATGGGGCGGCCTGGTCGCGGGACCAAGCAGGTGTTCGAGAGGGCGCGCACAAGTGTGCGCATGCGCTTGGGCCAGGGGCAGAGCCCGTTGAGGGGCACAGGTGAGGCTGTAGTGGTGTTCTGTGTCCTGGCTCCCAGCCTGTCTGCCGCCCCGGGCCCCCAAGTGTCTGGGCCAGTCAGGGGCTGACGCCCCACACCCCCCCTCCCCCGACCGGGGACATGCTGCTGCCTGTCGCCTGTGACCCGGTAACCTTGGCGGTTGCCCTAGGGGTAGCCCTAGCGCTAAGGGTAGTGCTCGCGCCCCCCACGTGATTAAGACTGGGAGCCATGAGCCTTCAGCCTAGAAGGGTGGTGGCCCTGCTGCTCCTGCTGCTCCTGGACCAGACGCTTGGGCGCGCAACGCGCTCCCGGGTCGCCTCGGTTTTGGTTGCTCTGCTGGAGTGCCAGCCCTTGCAGGGGCAGAGCGCGATGCGATGCCCCCCGGCGCCCCCGAAAGACCATCTGGGAGAAGCCTAAAGGTGGAGCAGCTGAGACCCACAGCCTCCCTCCAGGACCTGCCTCAGTCGCGATGCTGCCAAGGTAGGGATCCTAGTGACAAGGTCCCATGTGGCCTTCCACCCTGCCCCTCTCTGTCTTCCCCTTCCATGACCACGCCCCCTCACTCGTGCTCCGGGTTCTTCTTGGGCTCCTTTGCAGCTGCGGTCTGGAGGACTCAGGAGTGAGCTTTCTGGGTTGGACCCGGGTTCCCTGGAGGAGGAGGGCCCAGATCCATTAGGGGGTTAGGCTCCGGCGGTGGGGCGTGGCTCAGGTCGGGGGGGGGGGCAACCTGAGTGCCCATGGAGGTCTGACTGGCTTGGTGGTTGGTGGGTGGAGGTGGGAAGGAACGAACGAAAGAACGAACAAAGGATGGAAGGAAAGCGTGGACCTGCGGTTGTGGGAAAATATCAAGGCAGGGCCAGGGAAGTCGCATCCATGAGCAGGAGGAAACATTCCTGCCTGTGAAAATGAAGCACAAGGGACCTGAGATTCCAGAGAAGCATTCCAGGGAGAGTCAGGGTGGTGGGCCTGAGTTGCTGGAGGCCAGCAGGGGACGGTGTTGAAGGGATTGAGAGTGGAAGCAGCAGGTGAACACAGGCCTCCTGCCTCCCCCCCTCCACACCTGCTCTCCTGCCCTGCCCAGCCCCGCCGCGCCCCGCCCCGCCCCTGGTGGCAGAGTTGCACCCTCTGATGGGGAGGGGGAGATCTCACCCCACTTGTGGCTAAAGGGGATCCTCTATCATGGGAATCAATGGGACTACAGGATAGGGGTCTGGATTAGGGCAAGTGCAACTCCCTGTTGAGCTCTTCATTTCTGAAGGCAATTTGCATTCAATCAATATACTCACAGCCAGTAAGCCAGGAATAAGTGGCGCTTCTGTTTTTTAGAGGGTGGTGCAGACTCTTTCCTCCTTGGAGATGTGTGCTGAAGAGAACTGGGTGTTGTGGATGGCGTCCAAAGTCATCTCTTTGGGACATGTTGGGTGGGAACGTCTTCTTCGCACTCTGGCGAGGAAGGTGGATGGAAAAGCTTCCTGTCAAAGGCAGACTTGTGGGTTTTGTTGTTCCTATCCGTGGGGCTTGGTGCTTCCCATGTTCCGTGCAGCGCCTCCTGTGTTGCATTTGTTCTGTGTTTCGAGAGTTTCAGACCTTAGGAATCACATCTCCTCCAGGATTCACCAGGCAGCATGAGGGAGAAATGACTCTGAGCCGACCGGGTCTCTAGAAACCAGTGCATTTGTACCTGAGCAGACCGTGCTGGTCTCTCAGCCTCCTTTGGAAACGAGGTCTTGAGCAAACGCTCTTTCATTGCATGGGTTCCACCTCTGTCAGGTTGTTGGCGTTTGTGTTTGTGCATCTGTGTAAGTGTCTGCGATGCCGTGTCCTGTATTTAGTCCGGACCGCGACAGTGTCCCAGTCCTTTCCAGAGACACAGTTTTGTTGCATAGGAAATTCTCATTTCAATAGTGTGTCCCAATGCTGTTACAATAGATGAAAACTTCCTGCAGGCAGCACCGTGACCTCACCGAAAGCAAAAGTCTAAGAACTGAGGCTTTCCCAAACTTACATATCAAGCTGACTGGTGCTTCATGTTTTCAGTAAGATGGTGTGGTGTAGGCCACTTTGAGCAGCTGAGGCTCCTAGGCATCGGTTTTGTCCTCGGGAGGTGAGTTGTCTCTGTCAGCATTTCAGGAGATTATGATTCTCTTGACTATCATTATTTTCTTGATTACCATGATTACTATATTGTGCATAACCCATCGCATGGAATTTGATAAGGAACTCGATACCTGAAACCTTTTGGTCACCAAACGCTCCCTACAACAAGGAGAAAAACAATCACTTTTGTGCGATGGACAATGCACCTTACCTTTATTGTACTGTTTTAGTGCTAGGTACATATGTTTAGAGTAATGAAAGTGTCCACTTAGATCTAAGGAGTTTTTTGTGACAGCATAAACCATAAAAATAATGGAAAATCTAAGTTACCTTGTAATGTAAGCACTCTGTCCTTTTGGATACAAAATCTTAAGTAAAGTACTCATCTTGCAAAAACTGCCAAGTCCTGATAATTCCTTATTATTCTAGTAGGTCTAGTGAATGGAATGGACTGAACTAAGGTCTGTGACATACAGGAAGCTAGAATTTGAGATATTGAGTCACCTTTACTCTCTCTTTCCTTGTTGACATGGTCTTTTTTTATAATCTAAGTTTTTTTTTTAATTTTTTTTTCAACGTTTTTATTTATTTTTGGGACAGAGAGAGACAGAGCATGAACGGGGGAGGGGCAGAGAGAGAGGGAGACACAGAATCGGAAACAGGCTCCAGGCTCTGAGCCATCAGCCCAGAGCCCGACGCGGGGCTCGAACTCACGGACCGCGAGATCGTGACCTGGCTGAAGTCGGACGCTTAACCGACTGCACCACCCAGGCGCCCCTCTTTTTGTAATTTAAATGTTAGTTAGGAGGTGCCTAAATTGCTCAGTTGGATAAGCATCCGACTTCAGCTCAGGTCATGATCTCACAGTTTGTGGGTTCGAGCCCCAAATTGGGCTCTGTGCTGACAGCTCAGAGCCTGGATCCTGCTTCTGATTCTGTGTATCTCTCTCTCTCTCTCTCTCTCTTTCTCTCTCTCTCTGTGCCCCTCTCCCACTCATATTCTGTCTCTCTCTCTCTCTCTCTCAAAAATAAATACACATTTAAAATTTTTTCTTAAATAAAAAAAAGTTAGTTAACATGTTTTCAGAAGTAGAATTCAGTGATTCATTACTTACATATAACACCCAGTGTTCATCACAAGTGCCCTCCTTAATAACCATCACTCATCTAGCTCATCTCTCACCCACCTCTGTCCATCAATCTGCAGTTTGTTCTCTATCATTGTCTCCCTTTCTTCTCCTCCCCACCTTCCCATATGTTAAATTCCATGTATGAGTGAAATCATATGATACTTGTCTTTCTCAGATGACTCATTTCGCTTAGCATAATACATTCTAGTTTCATCCACGTGTTGCAAATGGCAAGACTCCATGCTTTTTGATGGCTGAGTAATATTCTCATCAAGATAACAAGCATTTGCACAGTGAAGGAAACAATCAACAAAACTCAAAGCAGCCTGCAGAATGGGAGAAAATATTTGCAAGCGACATATCTGATAAAGGGTTAGGATCCAAAATCTAGACACGACTTATCAAACTCAACACCCAAAATTCAAACAGCCCAGTTATGAAATGGGCAGAAGATATGAATAGACACTTTTCCAAAGAAGACTTCCAGATGGCAAACAGACACATGGAAAGATGCTCAACATCACTCATCATTAGGAAATGCAAAGCAAAACCATGATGAGATTCCACCTCACACCTGTTAGAATGGCTAAAATTAACAACAGAAAAGACATCAGTTGTTGGTGAGGATATGGAGAAAGGGGAACACTCTTGCGCTGCAGGTTGGAATGCAAACTCGTGCAGCCACTTAGGTATGGTTTATTTAAGGAAAATGTTAGAGAGTATTCCTTCTATGGTTACTTGTTGTTCTCATTTCTGTGTACTATTTAGGGCACTGTCATCAGGTGAAGATTATTCTTTATGATGACTAGAGTAAAAAAGGTTGACAACCAATATAAATGGATATTTAAAGATATGGACTTGAATTTACCCTGTTAAAATGAAAACAATACAATAACAAAAACAAACAAAAACAAAAACAGTTTACTCAACCAAATGACCTAATTCACATTGAGATTCCACTCTGAAAATAATGTTCATATGTAGAAAAATAACCTAGGCTGTGATTGCCTTCGAATGCCAGGATTTTTATTTTCTTCCTTATCCTTATTTTGTCTTTCTAAATAGCACATCAAGCTACTGGAAAATGTAACATGGTTTGTAAGCTGCTTAGAGTTTGGATTCAGGATCCACAAGATAGTGTGTGCCAAGGTTAGGCAAGGACCTTAGGCAAGGACCATCTCCTCCTGCAGTTCCATCCTGGTCATGGAAATGTTGTGGTGAAATGCTGGCTTCCAGGCTGAGATATTCCCTGTTGTCCACCTGGACAAATCTATTCTTTTCTCAGACCTCGATGGCAGGGCCACTTAGGGTCATAGTCCAGGCTAGGATTAGGAAAAGGACCCAGGAGGCACTGGGAGTTGAACTACCAGCAGCACAGTGGTCTCCAAGGTGGGCTGGGTTGAGGGCGCATGGTCTGATACGAGTCAGGCTTAAGATTTGAATTCCAGAGCCACAGGATTGTGTGGACCAGGGTTAGACAAAGTCTTGGGATCCCCTCCAGCAGCTCTATTCCAGCCATGGAAATGTCATGGCAATATTCTGGCTTCCACACTGAGATATTCCCCGTTGGCCACTGGGACAACATCTATTCTTTTCCCAAACTTCCATGTGGGCCCCCGTAGGACCAGAGCACTGCCAAATGTTCAGGTTAGGTCCCAGGAGGCACCAGGGCCTAAAAGCTCAGTAGTGCAGTGGTCTCCCCAGAACACTGAGTTGAAGGCACATGGTAGGGTGCGGGTCAGGCTTAATCTTTGGGTTCCAGGGCAGGTCTTATCCATGGCAAAGCTTAGATTTGCCTTCATGATGCCCTGTGAACAGTTCCTTCCCTGCTTTGGAAATTGCATAGCGATTTTCCAAATCCCATGTTGAATATTCTTGCACTGTTTGTGGGCCCCAAAACTGTTCTGCTCTTAGACCAAGGAATTGTACCCCCATCATGAAAGAGCATTGGCTAGTGTTATGGTTAGGTCCTGGAAGTTTTCAGGTACAGAACCATACTAGTCCAGTGATCTTCCAGAAGGGCATATTTGAGTGTGACTATTAGTGTGCTGGACAGGCACAGGATTTGGGTGCAGTGGATGGCCCCATTATGTGTTCCATGCTTAGCACTTTGCCCCACTTTCAGGCTTTAGAAAACCCATGGTCAACTCCAGTGTTACTCGCTGAGTATTTCAACACCCATCATGTGGTCCAAATCTGTTCTTTTGGTAAAAGGCGGGCCCTCTTAGAAGCAGAGCCATGGCTAAGGTTAAGGATGGCTCCCTGGAAGTGCCAGAGACACAAACAACAACAATGTGGTCATCTGCCTTGAAGGCTGAGTTGAGGGTGCATGGTTGGGTACATGTCAACTTTTGGGTTTAAATACAGGAGCCAGAAGATTTGTGGGCCAAAGTTATGTAAGGTCTCGGCATCATCTCGTGCAGATCCACCCCTCCTTTGGAAATGTCACGGTGAAATTCTGACTTTCACCCTGAGATATTCCCCATTGGTCATTGAACCTAAATCTGTTCTTTTTGCACATGTCCGTGTTGGGCTCCCTTATGGCCAGAGCCTTGGCTGGGATTATCATAAGGTCCCTGGAGGCTCCAAGGGCTGAAACCCCAACAGCACAGGGTTCTTCTCCCTGGGGACTGTGGTGAGGGCGCATGTCAGGGTGTGAGTCAGGTTTTGCCTTTGTGTTCAAGGACCAGCCCAAGGTATGTGCCAAGCTTAGCTTTGGCCTCAGGATCCCCCTTGGGAATCTCCATCCTTGTTTTGCAAATGGTCTGATGAGTTTACAAGTTCCATGCTGAATAATCTTGCACTGGTTATGGGCACCAAATCTATTTTCTATTCTCAGACCTACAGATTGGTCCCCCATAGGGAAAGAGCCTTGGCTAGGGTCAGGGTTAGGTCCAGGAAACTTCAGGAACAGAACCTACACCAATACAGGGATTTCCCAGGAGGGGTGAGTAAGTGCACCTGTTAGGGTGCGTAACAATAATAGGCTTTGGGTGCAGTGAACAGCCAATTGTGTGTTCCAGGCTTAGATTTAGGCACTGGATCCTCTTTGAAGCTCCATTCAGGGCCTGGAAATCCCAAGGTCAAATTCAGCATACCTCACTCAATATTTCAGCACCCATCATGAGTCCCAAGTCTGTTCTTTTTTCAGACCTAGGACGTGATCCCTCTCAGAAGCAGAGACATGGCTAGGGTTAGGGTTGGCTCACAGGAAGTGCTAGGGGCACAACCACCAACAGTGCCTTGAATTTGCTGGAGGGCTGAGTTGAGTGCTCAAGGGAGGCTGTGGGTCAGGCTTAGTCTTCGGGTTCAAGGGCCAGCCTATGATGTGGGCCAAGCTCAGGTTGGGCTTCAGGATCCCCCTTGTGCAGCTCCATCCTTACTTTGGATATGACATGGTGATTTCACAACATCCATGCTGAATAATCTGCATCTGTTATGGGCCCCATATCCATTCCTTTCAGACCTGCAAATTTGGCCCCCATAAGTAAAGATCCTTGGCTAGGGTCAGGGTTAGGTCCCAGGAGGTTTCAGGGACAGAACTGATACCAGTGCACAGATCTCCCTGGAAGGCTGAATTGACCATGCCTGATAGAGTGTGGGAGAGGCATGAGGATTGGGTGCATTGGACAGCCAATTTTGAATGCCAGGCTCAGCATTTTTTGTAAACATAACCCAATTCTTGTCCTTAATGAAGAACTCTTGCTTTAGGTATATCAAGTTTAATGACATTGTTTATTATCCATCAAGATCTTCTCAGGGTCTATACAAATTCAGTCTTTCAGAGTACTATCTCTGGCTTGGAGATGTCCAATGTGGATCAGCCCTTGTGACTGTGGGGTAGGTTGAGCCAAATGAACCCTGACCTTCTGGTTTCAGGACTACTTCGACATGTAGAGCCATAGGGCCTTGGCAGTGGTCCACCCGAGACCAGTTTGTTTGGAGGCTGGGCCAGACAGTATTAGAAGGGAGCTGGCATCCTTGCTGCACCTAGGGGACATGAAGAAACACATCTCCATGCCACATTGGTTTCACTCCCATTGTGGAAATATTGAATGCCCTTTGGTCATGGCTGTAGCCATTCCATCACCCTTACTGTGTCTCTGACTCTGCCTTCATTCATGCTTAGGAGCCATGGAGCTGGCACACACTCAGTGGGCTCCTAGGGATGGATGTTGTGTTCTCACTGTCCCGTGCTCAGTGACAGCCATCAGCATCGTATATACCAAATGAGAATAGCCCTCCTATTCCTGAGCTTAGTGCTTGGCTGTTTTTAGCAAGGGGTGGGGGGAGTGTAGACAGCTTGACCCATTGCTCTGCCTGATTGAGGTTTCTTCCCCCTGAAAGGCAGACAGTTCACACAAGAGCAGTAGCTGGTGAGCTGGTGAGCTCCAGAAGCTGGTGAGCCCAGAAACTTCCCTTGACAGGAAGTGGGCACCAATGCCTCTCTCCACACTTTGGAGCCACATCTGGGGCACCTCCCAGCTAAAACACTGTCAGAGCTCACTCCAGTCAATGATGGAGAAAGCAAGAAAGGCAGACCAAGTCCCAGGGCTCTCTAGGTCCTTCTGAAGGCAGAAGTCAGGCCTGGTGCCAACACAGCTCCCAAATGGAGATTCTAGGGAGCATATTTCCCTAAGACCTCTGGTGTTTCTTCTTCTTCCCACAGCCATGTTACCAGAGCTCTTGCTGGGCACTCACTTTTCCATAGAATTCCCCTTCCAATCTTTGAAGAGTTCTGGTTTTCCTTATTCAACTTCACACATCTTTGCTCCTTCTCTAAAAACAAGGTTCTTCCCACAATCCGTTCAGAGTCAATGTCTCCAGGTCCTATCCTCTGCCTTCCACCTGGGAGTCTGGTCCAGTCCTTGTGACTGGTGGAGAGATTTTGCCACAGGGCTCCTATTCAAAAGCCTTGTGACTGGCTTTCAGAAGGATACAGCCATTCAGGGCATTTTTAGCGGCCAAGCAAAGGATGTTTCATATGTAGGCTGGGCCAGAGGTCTGGCCAGGGAGCTGGTATCTTTCTGGGCTGAGAGCAAATGAAACAAGACATCTTCTTTCCAAGTGTATCCCCATTCCCACTGGAAGTGTTGAGCTTTGGCTCTCCTTGCATTTCCTTTTCCTTTCTGTATTTTGATAATTTTTTCTCCCTTAGGAGCCACGGGGCCATCACTCACTCAGCTGGCACTACTGGGTAGGCTACAAACTCCCACTATGCTCCTGTGCTAAGTGAGAGCTATCAGGCTTTGTTCTACCAAAGGAAAGAAAACCTTTACTCCCTTGGTGCTTGGTGGTTGGCCTGCTGTGCTATGTAAGGTAAAGGGGAGCCAGCTTGCCTGACTGACCTGGACGATTGAGTTTTCTTCATTCTGAGAAGCAGAAAGTTAGCACATGGGCAACATGAATGGGAGGGGGTCAGCACTAGAAGAGCCCTTGCCAGGATGGAGGGAACCAAATCCTTGTTCCAGAATCCTGAGCAAGAGCCAGCAGAACCCAACAGCTACAGCTCAAACACTGCTGCCTCGCTCAACTGATTGAAAAAGGGGGAGGGATACCCAAAGCCATAATTCACTGGTTCCTATGGAAAAAAATGCAGGCTTCTTGCTGACAGGGCTCCCAGATGTAGTCCTTCAGAGGCTTCTTTTGTCCTAAGCCCACAGGCATTTCTTATTCCGGATATAACTTGGTTGAGAGGAGACTGCACTGGGTACTTCATTCTCAACATTCTCCAAATCTCATGCGTGATGAAGAACTCTCGCAGTCTGTGTCTCCATCTCCACCACTTAACCCTTTTTGTGAAGAAACATTCTGCATATAATTTATTCAGAGCCAGTTTCTCAGAGCAATGTCCTCTTGTTTCAGCTTGGGAATTTGGTGGTATCTTTGTGATGTTGATATAGGTATTGCTCTGGGTCCTTCTTAATTTCATTTTATAATTACGTGGCCACCCCAAACCTAAGGTGTGTAAAGATGCCCACGGAGAATCCTTGAGGGTAGTTTAAGCCAGCCAGTGTTTAGGGGAGGATCCTGCATCCTGGGTGGGACAAGAGGAAGGGATGTTAGAGATATCTCCTTCCTCAATTAGACCTGTGCCCATTTGAATGGAGAACTTTGGCCTTGTAGTCATTCCTCTCCCATTGCTGCTTTTCTAACTTGCTCTCTGTTCACACAGAAAGACAATGTGGCTGTCTATACCCAGCCATGTTCCAAGGATTGGAAGTCAGTTTCAGTCAGTTCCTGAGCCAGTGGAGGACTCTCAGAGTCTGATGTCTCAGAGAACAACTGACCCTCATGTCCTCAAACTCTTCTTGCTTAGCGGGCTATTATAGGAATAGTGAATAACTGCTCTTCTTTTGAATCAAGGGATTCCCTGGAATCCTTTCAGAGCCAGTGTCTCAGAGTCATATCTTTTCCTATTAAGCAGGGAGTCTGGAACAATTTTGGTGAGTGTGCAATAGGTTTGGTCACAGGGACTTTGGGAGTTGTGTTTCAGAATTTGTAGACATCGCCAGGCCTAGAGCATTTGCAGGTGCCCACTGGAAAATGCTTGTGTGTAGGCTAAGCCAGAGGTTTTAGGAAGGGAACCATCCTACTATCTGCATCAAGACTTAATTAAGAAAGATATCTCCTTTGCAGATGGATGCTATTCTCTTTGGAGATGAAGAACTTTGTCACTGCTTGTACTCATACACATCCCATTGCTGATTTTCTAGCTAGGTCTCAGTTCATGTTCCAGGACCATAGGGCTGTTATTAACACAGCCATGACTATATGAATGGTGCCAGGTTCCCAGTCAGTTTCTGTAAATTGAAGGTTCTCTGGGTCTAATATCTAAGAGGAAACCTGGCCCTTCTGTCCCTGAGCACATGGTGTTGCTTAGCTGGCTAGTGTATGCACAAGCATCACTATCCAGTTGCCCTCCCTCCCCTCACTAATATAGATCCATTCATTTTGAAGAACAGGCAGTTTTCATGTGGGCATGATGCTCCAAGATCTGATCACCACATAAAGTCCCCTTGGATGGAATCCTGTACCATGTACTGCTTCCAAACACTTACCCATCGGCTGGGAGTACATCCCTGCTACAGCTGTATCACCACTGCCCCTATGTCCTGATGGCAAGGATAGAGCACATAAGTAGAACCAGGTCTTTCCCTCTGATTCTGAAAAAACAAGATCGGAAGGCTTCTTGATGACAGGGCTTTCAGGTGGAACTTATACATGGCACTGTTGGCCAAATCCTGCTGGCGTTTCTCTTTCCTGAGTCAGTCAGTGAACTGGGGAAGACTGTGCTAGTCACATAACTTCCTATATTATCTCATTCTTATCTCTGATGCAGACTTCTTGGATTCCCTCTATGTGTTTTCACCCCTTTGCTCTATTTTAGTGCTGAGCCCATGCTGGGGTCCATTCCATGTGATTGTCTTACTGTCATATCCTGGGCTCTCCACTGGGGTTCTGGTCCATTTATTGTGAGTGTGGCATATGTTGTCCCAAAGGGCCCCAGGGTCTTTACAGGATAGACTTCCCTATATGCTTGTTCATCTCTGCATGAGTCTCAAACTCAGGTTTCTGGCCAAGTAGGCCTATGTTTTTCTTTTTGTTTTGCCATGAACAGATCCTCAGAGCCTCTTGGGTTTTGAAACATCTTGAAAAGACAAGAATAACTATAAAATGGGAAGGTGTTACAGTGTCTGAATGATGCTCAGGTCAGTATCTATTTATTTTAAACCAGTGCAACCTTAGTAATATGGGAATAGACAAAGCAACCCTGTTCTAGTTCGTTCCTCTGCATTTCTCCAGGCATACTGCACACTGGCCAGCATCTTGACTAAGTATCTCCTCACATAGTTTATTCCTGGTCCTCTTACACATCACAACATGCATATCCATTTCATGTGAGGGTAAACATGTGAAAGCACTTTAATCCTCCAAATGTGGGCTGGGAGAGGTGAACTGGTAAGGAGGCAAACACTAAGTATTGCTCTAATGGGTTCCACCCTATCTGCCAAGCCCTGCCTTCTGCCACTGTCCTTGAGGCTGTTGTGGAACTAGTCCTGCCAGCCAGAACTATCACTGTTGTTACTGTTGAGTATGTTGAAGGAGGACAGTACTGCATAGGCCAATGCCATGGCTGCCACACCATGACCACAGGATGGCTTTGCTGGGCCACTGAGGCTGCTATGGAACTGCCTGATGCACAGGGTTGTTCATGCCTTGGCACCTGACGCAGAAACCTCATTGTGGTGGTGACCTGCACCCACCACTGATGCCTGTGGTCCTGCTGAGCCCTCTGTGCCCCCAGATGGAAGGTAAATCCAAGTCTGAATAAGTGCAAGTGCTGCCATTAGCAGTGGCTGGGCTGCCTTGCTTGCTTGCCAGTGGAAGTGGGCTGCCCACTTCCAACATGCACAGGCTTGGGTGAAAATCTATGCCTGGGCGCCAGTTGAGTTAGTGACAGCTCCAACACTCCTAAGTCTAAACAGGTACATAGTTAGACATAGAACCATGGAAAGCAAGTGTCCATTATGAGGGCCAATATTTCCAATGGGAATGGGAACAATCTGGAAAGGGGATGTGTAACTTCATGTCCCCTCAGCCAAGAAAGGAGGCCAGCTCCCTTCCCAGTCCTCTGGCCTAGTCGAAGTGCAAAGGTTCCAACCTGGGCTCTTCCATTTCCCTAGGCATCTGAATGCCTGAATGGTTTTGACACCAACTTCCCAGGGGCCCTGTTACCAAACCTATTCCACAGTCACAAGGATGGGACTAGGATCCCCAACTGAACACCAATTTGCCAGGCTACGTTTACTCAGACTTGTGCAGGGATGACTCGTTCTTGCACTGCTGCAGGATATATTAACGTTTCCTCAGCACAGCCTTGTCAGACCCTCCCCTGGTGGAGCTCAGGACCCAGTTGTCACACCTGGATTTTTTTTCTATGGAGTCAGTGCTCATGTCATTCCCATTTTTGTTTCCTGTTCTTTCCATCTTCTTGGCTAGACCTTGAACTCCTAGAGGGAAGACGTGGCTGCCTTACCAGCACTGGCACTATGTGAATGCTCAGATGCTCATTCCCAGTGGCTGACTGAAGAGGTAAGGGGATCCATCCCACCATTTAGCAGCTCAGTCATCGTAGCCTAATTTACCTGGGTCATTTTTCAATACTTATTTTATCGTATATTTGTTCACTCCAGTATAGTCATAATTTTGGGTGTGAAATCACACTCCAAGATCAAGAGTCTCATGCCCTACTGACTGAAAGAACCAATTTTAATGGAACTAGACTGATTTCTAAGTTATCTTGCAGGTTAACATTTTGTACATATATTAGGTTATGCTGAATTACAAGAGAACGTGCCACATTTCAAAAGCATGTCCCCATAGATTTCCTCACATGACGGTGCTGGGTGTGTGTTTAGATTGGAGACTAAAGTCCTTCATGTGGTCATTGAGGAACCCAGAGTTCCTCCATTTTACCCTTCTCCCTCCCGAGGATATCAGGTACTTGCACAACCAGCAGCACAAGGGGCGATAAAGAGGAAAGAGAACAAGGAAATGCACCTGGGAGCATGTTATCAGCCTGGTCTAGAGTGCCTAAAATATCCACCTTTTCACTCATTCCTTGTTTTATTTATTTTTTTTTAATTTTTTTTTTCAACGTTTTTATTTATTTTTGGGACAGAGAGAGACAGAGCATGAACGGGGGAGGGGCAGAGAGAGAGGGAGACACAGAATCGGAAACAGGCTCCAGGCTCCGAGCCATCAGCCCAGAGCCCGACACGGGGCTCGAACTCACGGGCCGCGAGATCGTGACCTGGCTGAAGTCGGACGCTTAACGACTGCGCCACCCAGGCGTCCCATGAATATGACGTTTTATCACTATCTCTGAATATCTTTAAGAAGTGAAGGATCATTGACTTTTAAATAGAAGAATTAGTAAAACAGTAGGTTAAAAATCATAATTTGTGAGCTTACAGACATATAGTATTAAGATATATGACAGTATCGGGGCGCCAGGGTGGCTCAGTGGGTTGAGCGTCCGCCTTCATCTCAGATCATGATCTCACGGTTCGTGAGTTCGAGCCCCGCATCGGGCTCTGTGCTGACAGCCTGTTTCCGATTCTGTGTCTCCCTCTCTCTCTGCCCCTCCCCCACTCACGCTTTGTCTCCCTCTGTCTCAAAAATACATAACCATTAAAAAACATTTAAAGAAATTACATTAAGATCTATGCCAGTAGGAATTAAACGACTGGTGGTTGAGAAATCAATGAAGTGCCTCTTAAGGTTGATTGTTTTCAAGTACGAAAACTCTCATAAACCACATGACTGCAAGTATAGTGTAAATATTGAAACTGCAGACCAGTTAGCCAGTTAAATGGAAAGAATTCTACATATCTGTGTTCACTTACACTTCAGCACCCCACTCTTTCTTTCTGGTGAGGTCATGATCTCTCGGTAGTGAGAATGCTGAGAGAGGAAGTTGGAAGGAGCCCCCTTGTGTCTGGGTGCTGGTGACATGGAGGGAGCTATTGTGGGCCTCCATGTTTTCCTAGGTGTCCACGGTCCAGGAATATTACAGCCCTCCCTAATTCCCCTGCACAAACCGGGCTAGGAGAAGAAGTTCTGGCTGCCGCAACTTCCTGTGAGATGTGGCCTGAGATCTCGACAGAGTTGACCTAAGATCTCATGAGATTTGCCCCTCAAACTCATGACATCTGTCAACAGGACAGAGTTGGCCGTTTGCTCTGAGATTAGAAGAAACACAGAGTGCCCTCAAGGTTCCACAGCCTGGGAGAATCAACGAGGGCTTATTGTGTGTCCGGGGGAGCCAGGTGCTGTGCACTTTCCTTTCCCCCCGCACCTCCTCACCTCCTGTTTCAATCCCCTCTAGCTTCACAGAAAGCAAGGGCCACCAGGCCAAGTCTTCCCTATTTTAGTGGTGGTTGTTACCCCGGCTGCTCTTGGAACGCTGGATGAGTTGGAAAGGATGAGCCAGGGACCTCATATCGTTTGGGTGGTGGCCTTGGGTTGTTTGTGGGACCCTGGGTGTTGGTAGCAGTCCACAAAGCAGGAGTGTCCCAACCCTGCCTATTTACACTGCACAAAGGTGACTACACTAAGGAGTTGTCGTGCCTGCCCCCTTCTGGCTATATTTGGCCTGACATCTCGTGAGATTTGGCCTGGGGATCTCACAAGATTTGTCAACCGAGCAGAGGTGGCTGCATCTTTTAGAGTCACGACAGACACAGACTGCGCTAAGTGTCCATGGCCTAGGACAGCGCTCAGGGATACTTTTTCTGTGTTCACATGAGTCCATTTCTGGGCACTGTGCTTCACCCCACTCCTCCTCCTCTGCTGTGTCTTGTGCCTCTAGTTTACTGGGAGTAATGGGTCAATCTGGTCCAGCAGCCCCTGTTTCTGTGGCCAGGTGTTTCACCCACCACATCTAGGGTGCTGAGACAGACAGGAAATACGAACACGACCCCTCGTGTCTTGATGATGGTGACATGGCAGGGTCTACTGTGGGACCACAGGTTTTCCAAGGTGTCCCCAACCCAGGCAGAGCACAAGTCGACTTCTTTATCCTGCACAAAAGAGGTTAGGCTACCTAGTTCCCGCTCCTGCCAAGTTCCCAGGAGGTTGGAAAAGATCTTGCCAAATTTGGCCATGGATCTCATGAGATCTGCCCCGAGATCACGGGAGACTTGTCAACAGGGACAAGGTGGCTGTGTTCTCTGGCGGCAAGAGAGACACAGAATGCCCTCAAGTTCCTGCACCCTGGGAGGTGCAATGGCAGGCTGCCTGTGTGTTCAGAAGAGGCGGCTCCTGTGCACTTTGTTTCTCTCTGCACCTCCTGACCTCCTGTTTGCATCACCTCTCACTTAGCATGAACAATATGCAGTCCAGCTGTTACAGCACATACTCGGCACCCAGGAAGAGCCAAGCCACACTCATTCAGGCAATGAGAAAACACTGTTTATGGGGCAACGTTGCCGGCCCAGTGGAGTTCCCTCCAAAGGGTGAGCCCCCGCACCTCGGCCTTTGCCTCCTTTTCCGGCGGTGATGTCAGGGGCTTGAGAGACAAAAGAAAAATGGGAGGGGGTACTTATCAGTGGTGTGCTCTACGGGTAGTTGGTGGAGGCAGGAGGCAAAAAAGATCACAGAAGCTATTAGAAAGCATGGGGAGTATCCAGCCTCAGTCATCAGGCTGGCCCCTTTTATCTTTTTTTTTTTTCCCAAGGTTTTCTTCTCACAGTCATTCTTTCCTATTTCAGTAGTCCGTGTTACCGCCACTGCTCCTAGAATGCTGAGAGGCTTGGGGAGTACTGGTGAGACACCTCGGGACACTTTGGTGGTGGTGCCTGGAGACATTTGTGGAAGTCCAGGAGTTCCTAGGTGTCCCCAATCCATGAATGTCCCTGTCCTGCACAAACCAGACTAGGTGAGTGAGTTCCCACTCCTGCTGAGTTCCTGTGAGATTTGTCCCAAGATCTCCTGAGAGGTGCAGTTAGATCTCGCATGATCTGGCCTTATATCTCACGAGAATTGTCCCTAGATCACGGGATACTTGTGACCAGGGGACTGTGGCTTCGTTTTACAGACTCAGGATAGACACAGACTATGCTCAAATGTCCAATGTCTGGGACAGCTCTCAGGTAGCCTCTTAGTGTGATCACAGAAGCCACTTTCTGTGCACGTTGTTTCTCCCTTCCCCTCCTGCCGTCAGGTTTCTCTGTCCTGTAGTTCGGTGTGACAAATGGGCCTCCGGTCCATTTGTTCTTACTTCATTGGTCCGTGTTTAGCTGTAGTGTACCTTAAGGCTGGGAGTGGCAGAAAGTACGAGCGAGGCCATTCATGTGAATTGCTTCTGGTGTCTGTTGGCTTTTGTACACCCCTGGATGTCGCAGCGGTCCCCATGCAGAAATGGCCCAGCCCTGGCGGTGTGCCTTGCAGGTACAGCCAAGACCAGGAAGTTCCTCCTGCTGCCAATTTCCTGTGAGATGTGACTCAAGATCTGGTGAGCTTTGGACACACGTGTTCTGAGATATGACCTTAGATCTCAGGAGATTTTCCCTTCATCAAGCACTAGTGGTCACCAGGGAAGAGTGCCTGTGAATTCAGGGGCAGGACGACACAGACTGCCCTGAAATGTCCAAAGCCTGGGAAAGTTCTCAGGGACTCGGTTCGTGTGCTCATGGCCAGTTCCTATGTGCGTTGTCTCTCCATACTCCTCCTGCATTCTGGTTTGTGTCCCCTGTATTTGTGTGTGGAAAATGGGCTGTCTGGTTCATCCCTTCCTATGTCTTGGTCTGCATCTCACCCTCCTGCACCTAGGACACTGAAAGGCTGGGGGTATGAGCCAGGCACCTGATGTGGAAGTGCTGGTGGCATCTTTGAGCTTTGGCGCAACCACCGTTGTTCTTAGTGGTCCTCAATCCAGGAATGTCCCAGACCTGCCAGCATACTCTGTGTGCATTAGGCAAGGCTAGGAGTTCCTGTTTCTGCTGACTTCCTGGAGATTTGGCCAAATTTCTTGCAAGAGTTGACCTTAGTTCCCTCGCGATTTCCCCCTAGATCATGGGAGATTTGTCAACAGGGAATCGTGACTCCTTTTGAGGAGGGCAGGACATATGATCCTCTCAATCGATGAAGAAGGAATTAACAAAAGACAGCATTCTTTCTCAAATCGAAACCCTCAATAAATTAGGAGCTGAAGAAACATCACTCAACATCCCAAAGACCATGTGTGAAAGACCCACAGCGAATATCATCCTCAATGGGGAAAAACTGATAGCCTTTTCTGGGCTTGAGTTGATTTTCTTGCAGAGTCCAGAAGGAATATCTCCAGTGCTTGCTCCCTGAGTCTCACAACTCATGTTAAAACCTGGAGTAAACGTCTCTGATTGGGACTGGCTGGCATCTTAGCTCTTAGGGAAACTAAGAAACCTGGTATGTGAACATTCAGGTTTCAAAATGTGGGAAATTCCTCATACATGCAAAGGGATTTCAGACACTGAATGGACAGGATATGACAAAAGATCCTCCAATGCCCAACACCATGGAGACAGCCTTGTGGAGAACATTCTAAACCCAGTGCCAATCGCTCCCCGACCCTCTCCCAAACACACACCCGTGCACAATACAACTCAGACATTGATACTGCCCAGAGCATAGGGTCAGGGCATAGAATCCTTAGTGTGGATGGTTGATTCAACCTTCAGTATTATTTAAATTATTTACAATGAAACTTGAAAACTTTTAAAGTTCACATTTCTCGGAATAGAGCAATTATTCTAAAGCCATGGTACCGAACAGGCATTAGAGCGTGTTTTCAATCATCTGTATCCGTCAATCACCACTCTAGGAGCCTCCTACTATTGTAACAGATTCCCACAAACTCACTTGCTTAAAACCACACCAACTAATTGTTACGCTCTGGACACGAAAAGTCCACAGTGAGTCTCCCGGCACTAAAGTCAACATGGCAGCAGGACTGAATTTCTTTCTCTGGACTCCATGGAAGAATCTGTTTGTTGTCCCTTCCAGCCTTTAGAGGATGCCCACCTTTTTCTCTTGGAGCCCGTGACATCTCCAAAGCCGGCCATGTCTGATCAGTTACTCTCACATCACATGATCTTGACACTGACTCTCCCTCTTTCACTGACATGGACCCTTGTGATTACATTGGCCCCTCCAGGCTAATCTCCCGAGCTCAAATTCCTTCATCTTATCACAGCTACAAAGTCTCTATCACCGTGTAAAGTAACGTATTCCCAAACTCATGGGGTGAGCATGTGGACATTTGTGGGAAGCTCTAGTCTACCATAGCTACTACCCCCATCAGTGAACACATCTCTAAAGCATGTCAATCAGTGCAATCTCCTCATTCCTTAAATCAGCACATTACCACCCGTCAGTCTACTGCTTTTGAGAGCCAACCTGTCAGCAGCTGACACCAACTCATGTATGTCCCCGACATCCACCGTTTCCAGAACTCCACACTTCCCAAAAATTCTACATAAGATCAGCAGTGTGGCCACTTCAGAGAGACCGTGAGTGACTGACAGGGCTTGCCCTTCCTGAAGGAAGCAATACATTCAGCTCTGTGCTTGCTGCTGCAGAAATTATGAGCAGAGCTTGTCATTTTTCAAACTATTTCAGTATGCCATGTATACATTTCCCAGAACATAACTGAATGAAAGGGAAAAGGGAAAGAAAGACCGTGCACGTGCCAGTGTTGAGGCATTTGAATTGGGGAGAGAGAAGGAGGAACCCTGTGGTGGGAGGAATCTGAGGATCCAGTGCCTTGAAGGTTCTCAGGGATAAGAGCTGTGTGCTGCAAGCAGATTTCATGGGGGGACAGGGCTGGAGGAGTGTGTGTGGATTGACTGTGTCCTGTTAAAAAGTCACACATTGGGGCGCCTGGGTGGCTCAGTCGGTTGAGCGGCCGACTTTGGCTCAGGTCATGATCTCATGGTCCGTGAGTTCGAGCCCCGCGTCGGGCTCTGTGCTGACAGCTCAGAGCCTGGAGCCCGTTTCAGATTCTGTGTCTCCCTCTCTCTCTGCCCCTCCCCTGTTCATGCTCTCTCTGTCTCAAAAATAAATAAACATTAAAAAAAAATTAAAAAAAAAAGTCACACATTGAACTCTAATGCCTAATGTAACTCTAATGTGACTGACTTTGCAGAAAGGCCTTTACAGAAGATATAAGGTTAAATGAAGTTAGGGCCATGGGGCCCTTGATCCAATAGGTTTAATGTCCCCAAAACAGTGAGCTTGAGCTCCCCACCTCCCACCCGTGCACAAGCACCCAGAAAAGGACACGTGAGACCACAGGGCAAAGAGGGCCCTGTGTGAGGATGGGAACAGAGCTCTCACTGACACCTGAATTGGTGAGAACTTCCCATTCTGATGTTAGATTTCCAGCCTCCAGAATTGTGACAAACAGATGTCTGGTAAACCCAGACATGGTGTTCTGTGGTATTCTGTGAAGGTAGCCTAAGCTGATTAAGGCGGGTGACACTCGGGCATCGGCCTCAGCAGCTTATCCTACCTGGGCATTTCCAGAATCTAACTCAGTTTTGTCTATGTTCCGGAACTGGCACTCACAATCCACTTCCCCCCTGTGAAGGATGATCTGTGAATTTACTTTTTTTCAGTTAGCTCCATGCCCAGTGTGGGGCTTGAACTCACTGACCCCAAGATCAAGATTCCCATGCTCTACCAATGGAGCCAGCCAGGTGTGACTGACCTGTGACTTGTCACATGGTTGATGATTTCATAGCACAATTTCTTACATGTAGGAATGACCTAGACCGAAGATCTTCTTGGATTTTCTTGTCATCCACTTTGACCTCAAATATCAACCTAGAATGACCTGGGAAATCTAGGTCCAGATTCTGCAGGGTGACTCCTTGACCCCACATGGCATGCTCTTCCTTTTCTCTTGGGAAATTTCTGTGCTTCTGACTCTCCAGAACCACAAGACACGTATTTGACTGCTGTGGAGAGAGCTGGGCTTAGTCTTGGGGAGACACAGTTGAAAAGGAAAGAATCCCCAGAATCAGGGTATGTTGTGGTGTATGGAATTATAGAGGATGTTCCTGTGGGAGGAACAGAAGCTGAGCATGAGAGCCCCTCTCCCACTCCGCTTTTCGGCGGGCCCAAACCTTCCTTTTGTGGGAGCAGCAGATGAGACACTTCCAGCAATAGTCAAAAACCATCATAATAATTTATAGAAGCAAGGATTCCGTGCAGCCTCTAGATTTGAAGGCCTGGAGGCTCTTACATAGATGGCAAGCCAGCACAGCAGAAGAGGACCTCAAAGTCCGAGAAGTGTGAGTTCACCAAGCGGATAAGGAGCCCTTTGCAGATAGGTGGAGTGTGCTTAGTGGAGGTAATCTCGCAAACGAAAACTAAGGTGGGAAGAACATGCACAGGCCAACGGCACCGCGGCCTGAGGGAGAAGACAGTCTGTGCCAGCACAGGTGTATCTGCACATGGCCACCAGCTCCATTTGGGCAGGCACAGGTACTCTGCTCATCTAGGTTTGCCTGGCTCCACCTTGAAATTGTCTTTCACACAGGCCAACACAGGAAAGGCTGTGTCAGCGTGAGGGGAAGATGAGGGAAAACTTTGCACCAGCAAGAGAAGCACTCATTTTTCTCCCTGTTTGATCAGATCCTGGGGAGCTCAGCATTCATGGCCACCTGCCCCCCGACCCTTCCCCCACAGGCCTGGGCACGACAGGCTTTAGGCCACTGTTGGGGGAAGGGTGACCAAAAGTCAGGAAGCCCTGGGCATTCAGGATGACACCTGCCTGCAAAATCTCCACGCACTGAACATCTGGGTTCCTGCTTCTACACTGTGGGTTCCGAGAGCAGGACCACGGTGCCCCTCGTAGCCTCTTGGGGGAGGTGCACAAGGATCCCAGGATTGAGGCAAGGGCAGGTCCAAAGGATACCATCCCACCTTCCCCTTTAGGCCCAGCTGAGAGTTGACAGCAGGAGGTGAACAGGGTTCCAGGCACACCTCATTCTTCCCTTGAGTTCCTCCACGACTGCACCTTGGATGAGATTTGTGCAATCCAAATCAGCCTTTGGAGGGAACAAAGCCATGTCTTGAAAACAAAGCCAAACAACTATTCTGAAGACACTAGAAGCATCTGGGCAATTTTATGGTCATCAGCAGAGCACTTCTGGGGTCTGATTTGCCTATGTCTTGATTGCGCCTCTAGGTACTGTCTTACTTTTCCATATATATACATATACATATACGTATGTATATGTATATATATTTACATAATTAATTGCTCTAGTAACAAACCCTCTAGCTTCATTGCCCTCTTTTAGCTTCTCTCGGTCTTTTTTCTTGCTACCATTCTCCTTTCAGCATGGATTGGGTCATTATTATGGCTGAACTGCCAGAATCTTTGTCCCTTTCATAGGCTTCATGGGGTAGTGCATCTTCGTGAGATCTGCGAGATCATTTTGCTGTCCATTGGTGTGGTATTTGTGGTGTACTCTCCTATGATCCTGTTGCCAAAGATTGATTCTAGAGCTGCTTTCTGTTAAGTGGGCTGGGTTGTTGGTACACTACTAAGAAAGAATGAGTTCAGCGGTAAGTATATTTTGTCATGAAGCCTTTGGCTTACCTCCTATGTCTTCCCATTATGTCTTACTTGAACATTCAGGACACTCTGTTCTATAGGCGTGATCTGACTGGCTCTATCAGAACCCTCCTGTGGACCTTGTCATATGCAGATAAGATAAGCCAAGAGAGTCACATTGAGTTTTCAGTGGCATTAAAATCTTTTGACAAGGGCTCCTGGTAACCCACAAATCCTCACAACAGTTGTGGAGATGTGTAATGTAATGTATATATTTTTCAAACTGTAAATGGGGTACCTAGGTGGTTCAGTCCGTTGAGTGTTTGACCTTGGCTCAGGTGGTGATCTTGCGGTTTGTGTGTTGGAGCAACCGAGTTGGGTACTGTGCTGGGCCTGGAGCATGCTTCAGATTCTGTGTCTCCCTCTCTCTCTGCCCCTCCCCTGTTCGTGCTCTGTCCATCTGTCTGTCTCTCTCAAAAATAAAACGTTAAAAAAAAAACCCTGAAATTGAGGTCAATGTATTTATTGTAATTCTATTTCACATTAGCATTCTTTATCTCATCTAGTTAAACTTGTCAACATCTGTTTGGGTGGTGTCTCAGTCCGCTCAGCCTGCTCTAACAAAATCGAACACAGAAATTTCTTTCTTATGGCTCTGAGGGCCAGGAAGTCTAAGATCAAGGCCCCAGCATGGTTGAGTCCTATGAGGGCCATCTTCTTGATTCATAGCCAAACACCTTAGGGCTGTGTCCTCACTTGGTAGAAGGAGCAAGGGGTCTCTGTGGCGTCTCTTTTACAAGAGCACTAATCCCATTCATGAGGACCTTATGGTCTAATCAACTTCCAGAGGCCCACCCGCTAATACCATCACATCAGGCATCAGGATTCCAACATATGGATTTTGAGGGGAAATGAACATATGGATGTTAGCAGATGATGACATGACCATGTGTTGTAGAATCTCCACTTTGTGTGCCTTGGCTGGGAGTCTTTGAGGAAATTACTGAAGCTCTCATTGACTCAGTTGATTCACTTGTAAAAGGAGAAGTGCCTTAGTGTTGTGGGAGGCCATGGGAAAGTCCCCCACTTGAACCTTAACTCTTTGTGTTGGCTGGATCAACAGATTGTGAGCTTGGCTCTAAGCAGGCCCTCTGGCGTGTTGATTTCTTAACAGATGCACAGTGGCTCTGAGGGGATGAAGACTTGGCAGTCTAGTCAGCGACTAACCTGGATGCGGCAGGTTCCTGAAAGTACCACATGATCTCTGCTTGTTTCCCTCCTCTCTTCCTTTGCCATTTGAACACCCACCATACATGAAGAGGCTCAGGTGATTGATGTCTGAGAACAGGATGCTGACTGTTCCCTCAGGTAAGAGTTAAGTGCCAGACCTGGGCAAACCATTTTGAGTACCTCCTAGCTCATGTATTTTAATTGCCTCTTTGTGGAGTGTAAACCTCTTAGACCTTAACCTAGAGGATCTTGGTGCAGAAAAGCTTAGCAGATGGAGGGGAAAATGGAAACAGAGTTGGATATAGATGTTAGCCTCAGGGGAAAGAATGTGGTTTGAGTTGGGAAATGAGGAGGTGGGTAAAGGGAAGGTGCATATATGTATCAGGTGGCCCTCCTGCCATCTCACTCCCTCTATCTCCATAGTAAAGAAACATGAACAAATATTAACAGAAAGTTCCCCAGGGCAGGTGCTGGCCCCGGTCACAGCCATTCATTCGCTTTGTAATTAACTCGATGGTGTTACTTTAGCATTATTGAGTATTTGAGTATTATTATTTGAGGAGCACTGGGTTCATGTACAGCCACCTCCCTGGGAAACCAGCTTTGCAAAAGCTTCCTGGGTCTCTTGAGGGGTGACAGGGAGGTGTCCACCTTGGGAGGAGACACCTGCCAGTCCCTGTCCCACTGGCCTGGTCTCTGGAGCCCTCTGCCTGGCTCCCGGCTGTCAGGCTGGCGGGCAGTCGGTCAGAGCATCTGGTGGGCCCAGGGAGGTGCGGTGGTGCAGACGGTGGCGCCCAGGAGCTGTGCCCCCTGCGGGGGGTAGGGGTGGGAGTGGGGGTGGGGGGATGGGGCGGCCTGGATCCTGGGCCCAAGCAGATGTGCGGGAGCGCGCGCACGAGTGCGCGCATGCGCGTGGGCCAGGGCCAGAGCCCGGTGAGGGACACAGCTGAGGCTGCGGCGGTGCTGTGAGTTGGCTCCCAGCCCGCCTGCCGCCCCAAGCCCCCAAGTGTCTGGGCCAGCCAGGGACTGACGCCCACCTCAGCCCACGACCGGGGACATGCTGCTGCCTGGCGCCTGCGACTCGGTAGCCATGGCATTGGCGGTAGGGGTAGCGGTAGTGCTCACGGGGCGCTCGCGGGAGCGTGGGCGGAGCCCGCGTGGAGAAGACTGGGAGCCATGAGCCTCCAGCCTCGGAGGGTGGCGGCCCAGCTGCTCCTGCTGCTCCTGGAGCCAGAGATCAGGGCGCGGGACGCGCTTCTCAGGCGCCTCGGTCTTTGGCCGCACTGGTGGAGTGCCAGCACTGGCTGGAGCAGAGCACGATGCGATACCCCCTGGCGCCCCGGAAAGACCATCTGGGAGAAGCCTAAAGGTGGAGCAGCTGAGACCCACAGCCTCCCTCCAGGACCTGCCTCAGTCGCGGTGCTGCCAAGGTAGGGACCCTAGTGACAAGGTCGCACGTGGCCTTCCCCCCTGCCCCCTCTGTCTTCCCCTTCCATGAGCACCCCCCCACCTCCCTGGTGCTCCGGGTTTCTTCTTGGGCTCTTTTGCGGCTGCGGTCTGGAGGCCTCAGGAGTGGGGTTTCTGGGTTGGACCCCGGTTCCCTGGAGGAGGAGGGCCCCAGATCGAGTAGGGGGTTAGGCTCAGGCGGTGGGGAGTGGCTCAGGTTGAGAGGAGAGGGGCGCCCTGAGTGCCCATGGAGGTCTGACTGGGTTGGTGGTTGGCGGGTGGAGGTGGGATCCTACGAAGGAAAGAACGAACTAATGAAGGAAGGAAGGAAAGTGTGGACCTGCGGTTGTGGGAAAGTGTCAAGACAGGGCCAGGGAAGTGGCAGCAATGAGCAGGAGGAATCATTCCTGCCTGGGAAAATGAAGTACAAGGGACCTGAGATTCCAGAGAAACATTCCAGGGAGAGTCAGGGTGGTGGGACTGAGTTGCTGGAGGCCAGCAGGATATGGTGTTGAAGGGATTGAGAGTGGAAGCAGCAGGTGAAAACAGGCCTCCTGCCTCCCCCCTCCACACCTGCTCTCCTGCCCTGCGAACCCCCACCGCGCCCGGCCCTGCCCCGCCCCTGGTGGCAGAGTTGCACCCTCTGATGGGGAGGGGGAGATCTCACCCCGCTTGTGGCGAGAGGGGGTCCTCTATCATCGTGGGAGTCAATGGGACTAGGGGGTAGGAGTCTGGATTAGGGCAAGTGCAACTCCCTGTTGAGCTCTTCCTTTCTGAAGGCAATGTGCATTCCATCAGTGAACTGGGAGCCAGGGAGGCAGGAATAAGTGGCGCTTCTGTGTTTTAGAGGGTGGTGCAGACTCTTTCCTCCTTGGAGATGTGTGCTGAAGAGAACTGGGTGTTGTGGATGGCGTCCAAAGTCATCTCTTTGGGACATGTTGGGTGGGAACGTCTTCTTCGCACTCTGGCGAGGAAGGTGGATGGAAAAGCTCCTTGTCCAAGGCAGACTTGTGGGTTTTGTTGTTCCTATCCGTGGGGCGTGGTGCTTCCCGTGTCCGTGGAGCGCCTCCTGTCTTGCATTCGTTCCGTGTTTCAAGAGTTTCAGTCCTTGGCAATCACATCTCCTCCGGGACTCCCCAGGCAGCACGAGGGAGCAGTGACTCGGAGCCCACCGGGTCCCTAGAAACCAGTGCGTGTGTACTGGAGCAGGCAGTGCTCCTCTCTCAGCCTCCTTTGGAAATGAGGTCTTGAGCAAACGGTCTTTCATTGCATGGGTTGTACCTCTCCCCGGTTGTTGGGGGGTGGGGGGGAGTGTGTGTGCGTGAGTGTGGTGCTGTGGCCCGTGTGGAGTCCGGACCGCGTCAGGGACCCAGTTGTTTGCAAGGAATGCGTTTTGTTGCATGGGAATATCTCAGTTCACTAGAGAGTTCCAATCCTGTCTCAAAGGCTGAAACCATCCTGAAGGCAGCACCTTGACCTCACGGAAAGCAAAGGCCTAAGAGCAGAGGCTTTCCCACACTTCCCTATCGAGCTGACTGGTGCTTTATGTTTTCAGGAAGATGGTGTGGTGTAGGCCACTTGGAGCAGCTCAGGCTCCTAAGCGTCTGTTTGGTCCCCGAGGGGTGAGTTGTGTCTCTCCAGAATGAAGGAGATTATGGTGACCTTGAGTATCATTACCTTCATGATTACCGTGATTATTCTGCCTGAGTCATCGCATGGATATTGATCCATGAGCTCGCCATGTGAGAGGTTTCCTTGGTAAAGTAGTCGCCGTGCGTGTCCTCGAAACTTGGTTGTGGTCCGAACACCTTTGATGCTTTGCAAGTCCTAAAGCGGCTCCACGGGTGTGCAGTCCCTGTTGCCATATAGGTGAGGAGGCAGAGTCTGTTGACCTGAAGCCCGTCCAAGTATCCAGGGAGATGTGCGAGGGCCTCTCCCTGAGGCACTGGGTTCCTAGCCGGCACCACCCAGAATCAGGCAGGGAGGTTTTCTTGCTGCCAGCGGGAAGTCCTGAGGAGGGAGGGGGAGCCGGACACCGTCGGGGGAAGGAAGGGATCCCTCCCCTGCCTCACCAGCCCCAGCACTTGCCTAGGTGCTGGCCACGAGGGAGGGGACTGCCTATGCGTGTTTGTTTTCTCCTTGGTCTTATCCCACCTTGGTAGGGCGCTTAGCCTGTTCCAGGCACTGTTCTGAGCACTTGAGAGATCTATGCTGACGACACAGAGTACCTCGGCAAGGACTCTGGTCCCCGTTCGTATTTCCAAGGGAAGATGTGAAATAATGTGTGCCGGGGGTCACTGCTGTGAAGGGGGAAGACTCGAGGCATGAAGCCAGGCAGTCGGGCGCCACATGAGCGTGCTGCACCGCTGGCTTTCCCACTGCTGCCTGTGGAGAGGCAGGGAAAGCATTTGCACCTAGCGTGCGTGTCCTGCGAGCAGAGGTGGGCTTGGAGACGTGCGTGTGCCCTCAAACGGGGAATCCAGCAAAATAGTCTCTGGGGCCTGAGTCACGCCCTCTGCGGGGAACCCTGTCATTTCACATCCAGCCTGAGACACTTTGCAGAGTGACACGCGGGGCTCTTGGTGAGGGTGGCGGCACAGCGCGGAGCATGGGTCAGCAAGACCTTCCTAGGACCCCGTCTTCTTCATACTCTGGCGAGGAAGGTGGACTCGAAAGCTCCTCGTTCCAGGCCGACTTTGGGTTTTGTTCTTCATATCCGTGAGGTGTGGCGCTTCATGTGTCCATGGAACGCCTCCTGTGTTGCATTCGTTTTGTGTTTCAAGAGTTTCAGTCCTTAGGAGTCACATCTCCTCCAGTATTCACCAGGCAGCCTGAGGGAGAAATGACTCTGAGCCCGCCGGGTCTCTAGAAACCAGTGCATGTGTACCTGAGCAGACGGTGCTGGTCTCTCAGCCTCCTTTGGAAATGAGGTCTTGAGCAAACGCTCTTTCATTGCATGAGTTCCACCTCTGTCAGGTTGTTGGCGTTTGTGTTCGTGCATGTGTGTAATTGTCTGCGGTACCATGTCTTGTATTTAGTCCGGACCACGGCAGGGTCCCAGTTCTTTCCAAAGAAACAGTTTTGTTGCATAGGAAATTCTCATTTCAATAGTGTGTCCCAATGCTGTTACACCGGATGAAAACTTCCTGCAGGCAGCACCGTGACCTCACCGAAAGCAAAAGTCTGAGAACTGAGGCTTTCCCAAACTTACATATCAAGCTGACTAGTACTTTATGTTTTCAGTAAGATGGTGTGGTGTCGGCCACTTTGAGCAGCTGAGGCTCCTAAGCATCTGTTTTGTCCCCGGGGGGTGAGTTGTCTCTGTCAGCAATTCTGGAGATTATGATTGTCTTGAAGATCATTATTTTCTTGATTACCATGATTACTATATTCTGCATAACCCATCGCATGGAATTTGATAAGGAGCTCGATTCCCGGAACCTTTTTGTCACCAAACGCTCGCTACAACAAGGAAAAAACAATCACTTTTGTGTGATGGACAATGCACCTTAACTTCATTGTACTCTTTTAGTGGTATGTACATATGTTGAGGGTAATGAAAGCGTCCACTTAGATCTAAGGAGTTTTAGTGACATCATGGTACTTCAAGTAACCATAAATGTAATGGAAAATCTAAGTTACCTAGTAATCTAAGCAATCTGTCCTGTTGGATACGAAATCCTAATTAAAGAACTCAAGTCCTGGTAAAGAACTGCCAAGTCCTTGTAATTGGTTACTATTCACGTAGGTCTAGTGAATGGAATGGACTGAAGTAATGTCTCTGAAATAGAGGAAGGTAGAATTTGAGATACTGAGTCACCTTTACTCTCCCTTTCCCTGTTGACATGGTCTTTTTTTATTCGATGATGTGTCTTGACCTTTACCTATTTCCCTCCTTCCTGCACCCCCCCCCCCCCGTTGCAATCATCTTTATGTATGGATGGGCTTGTTTCATTATGTTTTGAGGATTTTTGTTTTTTGTTTCCTTAGTTTTTGAGTCAGATTCCCCATATATGTGCAAGCATTCTGTATGTGTTTTTCTCTGTGTGAGTTTTTTCACTTGGCAAAATGCCCTCCAGGCTATTATAAACACTGTGGCATAATAACAGGTGTGAAGGTATTTTCGGGAGTTAGTGATTTCATGTTCAGAGTAGTACCTAGGGGGGTAATTGAGGGAAGTTGCTAGATGATATGGATGTTCTCCTCTGAATTGTGTGAGGAAACTTTACATTGTTTGCGACTGCCTCTGCACCAAGTTCCAATGCCACCAACAGGGCCCAATGATTCCCTTTCTTCCACATTGTACCCGATGCTTGTGTTTTCTTGTCTTTTTGATAAGACCATTCAGACAGGTTTCAGGTGATATCTCTTTGGCTTTGGACTTTCATTTCCCTAATGTGGAGTGACATGGAACTTCTCTTCATGTATGTGGTGGCCATCTGTATGTCTTCATTGGAAGAATGCCTCTTCAGGACTCTGCCAGTTCTATCATTGCTCTTTGGTTTTGCATTGTCGCTCTGTAGGAGTTCTTGATATCTTTTGTGTTTTAACCCTTGACCATGTATATAGCTTGCAAGTATTTTCTCCCATTAACAATGTTGCCTTTCCATTCTGTGGAAGATATTGTTGCTGTGCAGAACTTGTTTTTTTTTTGTAGTTTCATGTAGTCCCACTTGTTTAGTTTTCCTTTGTAGCTTTGGCTTCTGGTGTCAAATCCCAAAACTCAAGTCAAGACTGTGATCCAAACATTCTCATGGGTTTGGCATTTGGCTCTGTCCAGCAAAGCCAAGGACAGCAGAAAGGATTGCTTCACACTCCATGCAAGTCAAGAGAGATGAGAGGGAGTTTAAGGGACGTCTCTGCGAGCTGCTCTCAGGCTCCCGTAGTCATTAAGCCTACAAACGATGTGCAACACACCAGCGGGCCACATGCTAGAAAGAACGTATTGAAGACATGGTGCGAACCATATCTAGACAGGATAAAATATTCCACGTGACAACACGGTCCAAGGACTTGGTGAGCCCATGCAGAACCCAACCCCTAGATACACACGCACTAGATCAGCCAAGTCTCGCCTGCCCCCCAGATACACACCAACTAGGTAAGTGAGCTGCTGCTGGCTGTTTGCAGGAAGGCCAGAGAGCAGTGATCTGCTCTGCCAAGCGTGCCCTATAATCTCCCAACTCAGGAGATCGTTGTGCGATTTCCCACACCTTCTGTCCAAGTTCTTATCCAGGTATTTATGGTTTCAGGTCTCAAGTCTGTAGTACATTTCAACTTCGTTTCTGTGTGTGATGCTAAATAGGTGTCAGGTTGTTTTTCCGCGCCTGTTGTTTTTCTGTGCTCAGTGATTCTGGGCACCACCATTGAGGAAGACTGCCTTTGCCTCAGGTTATATTCTTGGTTCTTTTGTTGTGAATTAATTGGTTACATATGTGTGGGTTTCTTCCTGGGACTTCAGTTCTGTTCCAATGACCTGTGTGTCTGCTTTTACCCCAAGACTGTACTACTTGGGTTATTGTAGCTTTGAGATCTAGTTTCAAATCAAAAAGCATGATGCTTCCAGATGTGGTCCTCGTTCTCTTAATGACTTTGGTATTCAGAGCCTTTTGTGCTTCTGTCCACCTTGAAGGATTATTCTATTTTTGGGAAAGTGCTTCAACTTTGTAAAGGATTGCACCTAGGGAATGTGTAGGTGGCTTTAAGTAGTGTGGACATTTTGAGAATCTTAATTCTTGGGATCCACTAGCATAGAATGTCTTTCTGCTTATTTCTGTCTGTTCAAATTCTTTCTCCACTGATTTCTGGTTTTCAGTAAAGAGATCTTTCATCTTCTTGGTTAAATTCATTCTTTTCTTTTTAAGTTTTTTATGTTTATTTATTCTTGACACAGAGAGATACATGGAAACACACACACATACACACACAGAAAGAGAGAGAGAGAGCACGTGTATGAGTGGAGAAGAGCTGAGAGAAAGGGAGACACAGAATCTGAAGCAGGCTCCAGACTTTGAGCTGTCAGCACAGAGCCCAACAGAAGTCTCACAACACAAATCATGAGGTCACGACCTGAGCGAAAGTCAGATGCTTCACTGACTGTGACACCCAGGTGCCTGTAGGGTGATTTATTGTCAAGAATTTTCTTCTTTTGGAGTGATTTTAAAATTATTTTCTTAATTTCTCGCTCTGATAGTTTGTGATTCATGTACAGAAATGAAGCACATTATGTACAACGGCATACATATGTTAACAGGACTGAAATCATTTATAAGGTCTACTAGTAATGTTGTAGAGTCACTGTGGTGTCTCTAGAGCATATCATGCACTCCCAGTAAGTGAAAAAGTATCTGGGAATATAGGGTGATGTGATCGAATTTAGATGAGAGTAAGCAGATATATGGAGTGAGAGTGTGCAAATTTTCTGAAATGTTTCCTGGTTGATATAATCCACCAAGTCCATAAAGAAGGTTTGTTTGGATATATGTTTTCTTTCAACCAGACCCAGGGAGCTGTAACATAAATATATGGTTCCCAACACATTGCCACAACACGCCCTGTGCATCTTGGGAGCTGGCCACCTTGTCTCTCTTTTCTGTCCTGGAACCCAGTGCCTGACTCCACCGCTCAGTGAATTCATCTCAGAATACTGCAGTTGGGACGAGACCTACATTTTTCATAGACTTCCTGAAAGGCACCTCAAAAACATTGGATTTTACAGAGTTGGGTCTGATCTGCCTGGAATCCTCTGAGGATGTGTCAGTTGGAATGGCACTTTCTTTGCTGGGAGATCAGGGAGCCCTGCAGTATTCCTGTGTGTCTTGTGGTCACCCGTGGGTGCTGTGTGGCTGCTCATGACAGGGACACTGCTCCCCAAAGATGAGGCTGGCAGGTGCCGGGCGCCACTGATGGAGGAGCCTGAAGGGTGGAAGGGCTTGACTCGGTATCAAAGCCTGACTGAGTCTCCATCCTGCAGTCTCCCTGAGCTGCTGATATGCTGTGTAAAGCACTCTCTTGCTTGCCGAGGTTCAAGTGGTTTGGCTGTTGCCACTGAATCCTCAGGATGAACCCATTCAGGTCATGGTCTTTAACTCATTGACCTGACCTGCACTTAAGGTACTTTCCTGAGAGTAAGCGACCCAGCCTGGGAGGAGAGCCAGCAAGCAGACAGCAGTGGCCCGGCCTGCATCCTCCACTGGCCTGAAAGCAGGGACTGGCTGCTCTTCTGAGAGGCAGAGCTATGGACCTGGAAGTGCACAGGCCACTGGGGTTTGTCATCGGATGGGGCCTGGATGGGTGTGTTCTAGGACATGGGGCAGGGATGCTGTGCAGGAGGTCAGAATGAGGGAGTGTGGTTTCTTCCCTGCCCCGTGGGTCACTTCTAGGTACCCTGATGGCCTCAGTGCTGGCTTGTCCTCCTATTCTTCAGGGATCCACTCAGTCCCGGGGGTCCCTGATTTTCACATAAGACCGCAACGGAGTAAAGAGTCTGTAGATATTGGAAACTGGAGGCAGTGCCCGAAAAATGCCTATAAATTACGTCCCCAAAGTTGTGCTAGGTGTACACGCCTAAAGAAAGAGAGAGTTCCCGTACAGATGTGCCCTTTTGTACAATGATGAGAGTCAAAATATTGGAATTGGCCCAGTCATTCAGCTTCTGGAGACGCAGAGTACAGGATGATGTGTGGCCCCTGAGAATGCAGAAGGGGACAGGACTGTGCCTGTCCACTGTGGGGACATACCATAGTACAAGACCATAGTCCTGGATGGATGCCCAACCTGCTCACCACTCGTAGACACAAACACAGACACCTGCTGCACTCAAAGCCAAAGGACTGTGAAGATGACACCATGTCTTACAGGCTATTATTTCTTCAAAGAATGTATATTTTTTCTCTGTCTGTATTTGTTGTTTCCTCTTTATTTATTTGGAAAGAGCGAGAAGTGGAATCCTGACCAGGGCTTCAAGCTGTCATTGCAGAGCCTGACTTGGGACTTGATCTCAAGAACCATGAGATCATGAACTGAGCCAAATCGACTCAGAAACTCGCCCATTGAGCCACCTTGGTGCCTGTCCTCATTATTTAAATATTCCTTTTACTAAATAAACATCACCTGTAGAAAACCTTTAACAACGTTATACTTTATCGCCTAATAGATTAGTATAAATGGAATATTGACTGTTACATTTGGGTATTTTTATAATATGCACATTAGACCAATATCACCATGGCCTGTCCAGGAAAATGAAAGATTTTCAAGGAATTCTCTCTGGTCCAGACATTTGTCTTCTGGCTTCTGCTCTTGTGTCAAACCCCAGAGGGTCCCCATGCCAGACAATGAAGATATTTCAAGTAGGGGCCTTCACCTAATCTTTGTTCTTTGTTCTTTGATAAAATGTCCGTATCATAGAAATTCCAGAAGAGTCAGAGAAAAAGGGGCTGAGGGTGTACTTGAACAAATAATAGCTGAGAACTTCTCCAATCTGGGGAAAGAAACATGCATTGAAATCCAAGAGCTACAGAGAACTCCCTTCAGACATAACTTGAATCGATCTTCTGCACGACATATCATAGTGAAAGTGGAAAAAGAAGGATAAAGAGAATCCTGCAAGCAGCTAGGGATAAATGGGCCCTAACATACAAAGGTCGACACAGAAGGGTAGTAGCAGACCTATCTATTGAAACTTGGCAGTCCAGAAAGGAATGGCAGAAAGTCTTCAATGTGATGAACAGGAAAAATATGCAGCCGAGAATCCTTTATCCAGCAAGCCTGTCATTCAGAATAGAAGGAGAGATAAAGGTCTTCGCAAACATACAAAAACTGAAAAATTCATCACCACTAAACCATCCCTACGAGAGATCCTAAGGGGGATTCTGTGAGGGAAATGTTGCAAGGACCACAAAATACCAGAGACACCACTACAAGCATGAAAACATCAGATGTCACAATGACTCTAAACCCATGTCTTTCAGCAGTAACACTGAATGTAAATGGACTAAATGCTCCAACCAAAAGACATAGGGTATCAGAATCTATAAAAGAAACAAGACCCATCTATTTGCTGTCTACAAGAGACTCACTTTAGACCTAAGGACACCTTCAGATTGAACGTGAGGGGATGGAGAACTATCTATCATGCTACTGGAAGTCAAAAGAAAGCTGGAGTAGCCATACTTTTATCAGACCAACTAGTCTTTACATTAAAGGCTGTAACAAGAGATGAGGAAGGACATTATATAATAATTACAGGGTCTATCCATCAAGACGTTCTAACAATTAAAAATGTCTATGCGGTGAATATGGAAGCCCCCAAATATATAAAACAATTAATCACGAACATAAGCAACCTCATTGATAAGACTGTGGTCATTGCAGGGGCTTTCATACTCCACTGACAACATTGGATAGATCATGTAGACACAGATCATTAAAGAAACAAGGGCCCTGAATGATACATTGGATCAGATGGACTTGGCAGATCTATTTAGAACTCTGCATCCCAAAGCAACAGAATATACTTTCTTCTCGACCGCACATGGAACATTCTCCAAGATAGATCACACACTGGGTCACAAAACAGCCCTTCATAAGTATAAAAGAACTGAGATCATACCATGCACACTTTCAGACCACAATGCTATGAAACTTGAAATCAACCACAGGAAAAAGTCTGAAAAACCTTCAAAAGCATGGAGTTGAAAGAACACCCTACTGAAGAATGAATGGGTTAACCAGGCAATTAGAGAAGAAATTAAAAAATATATGGAAACAAATGAAGATGAAAATACAACAATCCAAACTCTATGGGGTGCAGCGAAGGCAGTCCTGAGAGGAAAACACACTGCAATCCAGGCCTATCTCAAGAAACAAGGAAAATCCCAAATACAAACTCTAACAGCACACTTAAAGGAAATAGAAGCAGAACAGCAAAGGCACTCCAAACCCAGCAGAAGAAGAGAAATAATAAAGATCAGAGCAGATATAAAAAATAGGAAAAAAAGAAAAACAACTGTAGAGCAGATCAATGAAACCAAGAGTTGGTTTTTTTTTGTTGTTTTTTTTTTTTTTTTTTGAAAAAAAATAAACAAAATTGATAAACTTCCAGCCAGGCTTCTGAAAAAGAAAAGGGAGATGACCCAAATAAATAAAATAATGAATGAAAATGGCATTATTACAACCAATCCCTCATAAATACAAGCAATTTATCAGGGAAACCTATGAAACATTATATGGCAACAAACTGGACAACCTGGAAGAAACGGACAAATTCCTAAGCACCCACACACTTTCAAAACTCAAACAGGAAGAAACAGAAAACATGAACAGACCCATACCCAGCGAAGAAATTTAATCAGTTAAAAAATATCTCCCGGGGCGCCTGGGTGGCGCAGTCGTTTAAGCGTCCGACTTCAGCCAGGTCATGATCTCGCGGTCCGTGAGTTCGAGCCCCGCGTCGGGCTCTGGGCTGATGGCTTGGAGCCTGGAGCCTGTTTCCGATTCTGTGTCTCCCTCTCTCTCTGCCCCTCCCCCGTTCATGCTCTGTCTCTCTCCGTCCCAAAAGTAAAAATAAAAATGTTGGAAAAAAAAAATATCTCCCAACAAGTAAGAGTCCAGGACCAGATGGCTTCCCAGGGGAATTCAACCAGGCATTTTTTTTCATGTGACATTTATTGTCAAATTGGTTTCCATATGACACCCAGTGCTCATCCCAACAGGTACCGTCCTCAGTACCCATCACCCACCCTCCCCACCCTCCCACCCCCATCAACCCTCAATTTCTTCCCAGTTTTTAAGAGTCTCTTATGGTTTGGCTCCCTCCCTTTTTGTTTTTTTCTTTCCCCTCCCCCATGGTCTTCTATTCAGTTTCTCAGGCATACACATTTTCAATAAAATAGTTGACTGAATCCAAGACTGCACTACAAAACTAAACTGAGATCAATTAGTATTTATCCCAGAAATGCAAAGATGTTTTATTTTTTTAATTTATTTTTTTAATTTATTTTTTAATATGAAATTTATTGTCAAATTGGTTTCCATACAACACCCAGTGCTCATCCCAACAGGTGCCCTCCTCAATACCCATCAGCAGGCATGTAAAGCAGAGATAATATCTATCATTCTCAAGCTGTTCCAGAAAATAGAAAGGGAAGGAAAACTTGCAGACCCATTCTATGAAGCCAGCATTACTTTCATTCCCAAAACGGGCAGAGACCTAGCAAAAAAAAGAGAACTACAGGCCAATATCCCTGATGAATATGGATGCAGAAATTCTCAACAAGATACTAGCAAATCGAATTCAACAGCATGGAAAAAGAATTATTCACCATGATCAAGTGGGATTCATTCCTGGGCTGCCGGGCTCGTTCGATGTTCCCAAGTCAATCAGTGTGATACATCACATTAATAAAAGAAAAGATAAGAACCATATGATCCTGTCAGTCGATGCGGAAAAAGCATTTGATGAAATTCAGCATCTTTTCTTAATCAAAACCGTCAAGAAAGCTGGGATAGAAGGAACATACTTAAACATCACAAAAGCCATTTATGAAAAGCCCACAGCTAATATCATCCTCAGTGGGGAAAAACTGAGAGCTTTCCACCTGAGATCAGGAACACGACAGGGATGTCCACTGTCACCAGTGTTGTTTAACATAGTGTTGGAAGTTCTAGCATCAGCAGTCAGACAACAAAAGGAAATCAAAGGGATCCAAATTGGCAAAGATGAAGTGAAGCTTTCACTTTTTGCAGATGCCATGATATTATACATGGAAAACCCGATAGACTCCACCAAAAGTCTGCTAGAACTGATACATGAATTCAGCAAAGTCGCAGGATACAAAATTAATGTACAGAAATCAGTTGCATTCTCATACACTAATAGTGAAGCAACAGAAAAACAAATAAAGAAACTGATCTCATTCCCAACTGAGCCAAGAATCCTAAAATACCTAGGAATAAACCTAACGAAAGATGTAAAAGATCTGTATGCTGAAACTATAGAAAGCTTATGAAGGAAATTGAAGAAGATACAAAGAAATGGAAAAATACTCTGTGCCCATGGATTGGAAGAATTAATATTGTTAAAATGTCAATACTACCCAAAGCAATCGACACATTCAACGCAATCCCAATCAAAACGGCACCAGCATTCCTCTCAAAGCTAGAACAAGCAGTCCTAAAATGTGTATGGAACCACAAAAGACCCCGAATAGCCAAAGTAATGTTGAAAAAGAAAACCAAAGCAGGAGGCATCACAATCCCAGACTTTAGCCTCGACTACAAAGCTGGCATCCTCAAGACAGCATGGTATTGGCCCCAAAACAGACACATAGACCAATGGAATAGAATAGAAACCCCAGGGTGAGACCTACAAAAGTATGGCCAACTAATCTTTGACAAGGCAGGAAAGAATATCCAATGGAAAGAAGACAATCTCTTTAACAAATGGGGCTAGGAGAACTGGACAGCAACATGCAGAAGAATGAAACTCGACCAACTAGACCACTTTCTTACACCGTTCCCAAAAATAAACTCAAAATGGATGAAGGACCTGAATGTGAGACAGGAAACCATCAAAACCCTAGAGGAGAAAGCAGGAAAAAACCTCTCTGACCTCAACTGCAGCAGTTTCTTGCTTGACGCATCTCCAAAGGCAAGGGAATTCAAAGCAAAAACGAACTATTGGGACCTCATGAAGCTAAAAAGCTTCTGCACTGCCAAGGAAACAATCAACAAAACTAAAAGGCAACTGATGGAATGGGAAAAGATATTTGTAAATGACATATCGGATAAAGGGCTAGTATCCAAGATCTATAAAGAACTCACCAAATTCCACACCCCAAAAACAAATAATCCAGTGAAGAAAGGGGCAGAAGACATGAATAGACACTTTTCTAAAGAAGACATCCAGATGGCCAACAGGCACATGCAAAGATGCTCAACGTCGCTCCTCATCAGGGAGATACAAATCAAAACCACACTCAGATACCACCTTACGCCGGTCAGAGTGGCTAAAATGAACAAATCGGGAGACTATAGATGCTGGCAAGGATGTGGAGAAAGGGAACCCTCTTGCACCGTTGGTGGGAATGCAAACTGGGGCAGCCGCTCTGGAAAACAGTGTGGAGGTTCCTCAAACAATTAAAAATCGATCTACCCTACGACCCACAATACCACTGCTAGGAATTTACCCAAGGGATACAGGAGTGCTGATGCATAGGGGCACTTGTACCCCCATGTTTATAGCGGCACTTTCAACAATAGCCAAATTATGGAAAGAGCCCAAATGTCCATCAACTGACGAATGGATGGAGAAGTTGTAGCTTATATATACAATGGAATACTACTTGGCAATGAGAAAGAAGGAAATCTGGCCTTTTGTAGCAACGTGGATGGAGCTGCAGAGTGTTATGCCAAGTGAAATAAGTCAGGCAGAGAAAGACAGATACCATATGTTTTCACTCCTATATGGTCCTGAGAAATTCCACACAAGACCTGGGGGGAGCAGAAGGGGGAAAACAAGTTACAGAGAGGGAAGGAGGCAAACCATCATTGAGACTCTTAAAAACTGAGAATAAACTGAGGGTTGATGGGGGGTGGGAGGGAGGGGAGGGTGGGTGATGAGCATTGAGGAGGGCACCTGATGGGATGAGCACTGGGTGTTGTGTGGAAACCAATTTGACAATACACTTCATATTAAAAAAAAAAAAAAAGAATTAAGAAAAAGAAACAAAAGCTGGACTTGGCTGCAGCTCATAGTCTCCGGGTAGAATTCCTGAGGCTTACAGATTGTCATCCTCCTACAGGTCTCTCAAGGACTTTATTTAACGTTTTACCACTATAGCTTGGCCCCGGTTAGTGTCACTTTCCCTGATAGCCATAAACACTTCCCCAGATAGATGTTAGCAATTACCTCTCAAGCATATGGCCTACTGATACACATCGGAAGGGTTTCAAGACTGATGTTTTAATAGCCAGTAGTAAACAACCTTATCTTAGCAGCAGCTAGCTCCTCATGGTCCTGAAAGTGCTACTTCTAAATTCCTTAGAGACTTGCATTACCCTTAGCCTCCACTAAGTAGAAAGTATGGCATCAGTCACTTCTCACAAACACAAGTGCAGCTCTTCCTACCCATGGGTTCTAGCTCCATCCTGTAATAAGCACATTTTTGCACCAAAAATGGCTCAAAATTCTTTCTTGACTGTTTGCTCTCAGCCCACATCACACCAGCAATGCTACATATGAGCTCCTGGTGCATTGATCTGTTCCTTTGTTTGTTTACCTTGATTTTTGTTTATTTCTGCTCTACTCTTCATTATTTCCTTCCTTCTAATGGTTTTGGGTTTTGTTGTTCTTTTTCTAGCTCCTTTAGATGTAAGGTTACATTGTTTATGAGGGAGTTTTTCTTGCTTTGTGAGGAAGTGTATTGCTATAAACTTCTATCTGAGAACACTTTTGTTGCATCCCAAAGATTTAGGACCTGTGTATTTTCATTTTCTGTCTCTCTCATATATATATATATATACATACATATATATATATATATATATATATATATATATATATATATATATGTGTGTGTGTGTGTGTGTGTGTGTATAATCTATATCTATCTCTAAAATTTCCTCTCTTATTTCTTGGCTCACCTTTTAGCTCTTTCATCGCATGTTATTTAACCCCCATGTATTTTTGGTCATTCCAAATTTTTTCTTGTGGCTGATTTTTACTTTCATAGCATTGTGATCAGAAAAGGTACGTTGTATGACTTCAATCTTCTTGAATTTGTTAAAATTTGTTTTGTGACCTAAGATGTGATCTATTCCAGAGAATGTTCCATGGACGCTTGTGTGCAATGTACAATGTGTATTCCATTGTTTTAACATGGAATGGTCTGCATATACGCATTAGATACATTTGGTCCAATGTCTCATTCAAATGCACCCTTTTCTTGATGATTTTCCTTTTGGATGTTCTGTGCATTGATGTAAGTGTGCTGTTAAAGTCCCCTACTGTTATTGTGTTCTTGTCAATGCTTCCATTATGCTTTCAATAGCTGCTTTATGTATTGGGTGCTCTCATGTTGGGTGCCAAATTATTTGCAATCACATCTTGTTGGACTGTACCCTTTATGATTATATAGTGTCCTTCTTTGTCTCTTGTTACAGTCTTTGTTTTGTAATTTTTGTGGTTTGTATAGAGATATTTACTGTCCTTATGTATTTACTGTCCTTATGTATTTTTAATAAGGTAAACATAAATTCACTTCAAAATAATTTTACTCTGATTCTTTGAATGTACACATTGAAGGGCCATTACGTATATTCACAGAATTATACAACCATGACCACTATGTTCTCCTAGAATATTTCCATCACAGACACATGTATACTACCCGTCAGCCATGGCTCAACCCTCACCCCGGTCTCTGCAACCACTGACCTCGGTTTCTGCTGCTTTAGCTCCTCTGGGGTTTTCAGGTGTGTGCAATCACACACCATGGCTTATTGTGTCTGGCTACATAACATGAGAGTGATTAATAATTGGTTAAATGTTCAATCAAACTAATATTTTTAGGACAGAGGAATATTCCCCAAAGAACAAAGATTATGTGAAGCCCCCTACTTGAAATATCTTCATTATCTGGGATAGGGATCCCATTTAGAAGTTTGACTCAAGAGCTAAAAGCCACAAGAGAAATGTCTGGAGCAGACTGGGTGGCTCAGTCGGTTGAACGGCCGACTTCAGCTCAGGTCATGATCTCGCAGTCCATGGGTTCGAGCCCCGCATCGGGCTCTGTGCTGACCGCTCAGAGCCTGGAGCCTGTTTCAGATTCTGTGTCTCCCTCTCTCTGACCCTCCCTCGTTCATGCTCTGTCTCTCTCTGTCCCAAAAATAAATAAGAACGTTAATAAAAAAATTTTTAAAAATAAATTAGTCTAAGGTGCATATTAAACAAACATCAAATTCAAATATGAAATCTTCTCATTTACTACTGATATAGGTTTTATACGGATGTTGTTTCTTAAATGAAATAAAAATCTGAATAATAAGGACAGGCGCCAAGGTGGCACAATCGGTTGAGTGTTTTGACTTGATTTTGTCTCAGGTCATGATCTCATGGTTCATGGGATCAAGCCCCAAGTCAGGCTCTACAATGACAGCACGAAGCCCTCCTCTGGATTTTCTCTCTCTCTCTCTCTCTGAAAATTAAGAATTAGAAAAAAAATAAATAAATACAAATACATATGAAGAAAATGATATACCCCTGTCAAGAAATATTTGCCATTAGACATGGGGTCCCTCCTTCCAGTCCTTTCGCTTTGAGTGCAGCAATTGTGTGTGTTTGTGTGTGTGTGTGTGCGTGTGTGCGTGTGTGTGTGTGTGTGTGTATCAGTTGTGTGACAGGTTGGGCAGGAAGGGTTTCATGAGTATGCTGTTTAGTACCTGATGTCCCTATAATGGACAGGCTCAAGTTCTGTCCCCTTCTGCATCCTCAGGGGCCACACATCATCATTCACTCTGTGTCTCTACAAGTTGAATAATTGGGCCAATTCCAATATTTTGACTCTCATACTTGTACTGAAGGGTACATGTGTACCATTAATCTCTATTTCTTTAGAATGGCACACCTAGCACAATTTTGGGGACATAATTTGTACATATTTTTCAGGTGTAGCCTGCAGTTTCCAATATCTACAGACTGTTTATGACGTTAGGGCCTTCTTTGGGAAGGGAGCAACCCCTGAGACTGAGTGGATACCTGAGGAATTCAGAGGACAAGCCAGAACTGAGGTCATCAGGGTACCTGGGAGTGACCCAGGGGGCAGGGAAGAGCCCACACTCCCACTCATTCTGACCTCCTGCACAGCACCCCTGCCCCATGTCCTGGAACACACTCATCCAGGCCCCATCCCGTGACACACCCCAGACCCTTGTGCACCTCCTGTTCCATAGCTCCGCTTCTAAGTAGAGCAGCCATTCTCTGCTTTCAGGACAGGGGAGGATGCAGGCTGGGCCTCTGCTGCTTGCTTGGGTAACTAACTAGGAGTGTAATTGCTGGATCATAGGGTCGTTCTATTTTCAACTTTTTCAGGCACCTCCATACAGTTTTCCAGAGTGGTTGCACCAGATTGCATTCCCACCATCAATACAAGACGCTTCCCCTTTCCCTGAATCCTCACCAACACCTATTGTGTCTTGGGTTGTTAATGTTAACCATTCTGACAAGGGTGAGGTGGGAACTCATCAGGGTTTTGATTGGTATTTCCCTGATGTTGAGGGATGTTGAGCATCATCTCATGTGTCTTTTAGCCATCTGGCTGTCTTCTTTGCAAAAATGTCTATTCATATCTTCTTCATATTTCATTTGTAAAAGATTTATTAATTTATTGTGAGACAGAGATACAGAGAGTGTGTGGGTGTGTGTGTGTGTGCGCGCGTGCACGCGCACACACATACAGGAGAGACAGAGAACGAGGGAGAGAGAGAATCCTAAGCAAGCTCCATGATGTTGGCACAGAACCAGATGAGGGGCTCAATCCCATAAGCCATGAGATCATGCCCTGAGCTGAAATCAAGAGTTGGACACAGAACTGTGCTACCCAGCATGCCTCTTCTACCCATTTGTTAACTGGATTCTTTGTTTTGGGGCCATCGAGTTGTGTAACTTCTCTATGTATTCTGGATAATAACCTTTATTGGATATGTCATTTGCAAATGTCTTCTCCCATTCCATAGGCTGTCTTTTACTTTTGTTGATGGTTTCCTTCACTGAAAAGAAGTTTTTGTTTTGTTTTTGTCTGTTATTGTTGTTGTTGTTGTTGTTGGTGGTGGTGGTGTTTTATGTTTTATCTCGAGGAATTCCCAATAGTTCATCTTTGGTTTTGTTTCCCTTGCTTATGGTGATGTGTGTGGTAAGAAGTTGCTATGGCCAAAGTCAAAGATTTTGCTGCCCGTGTTCTCCTCTAGGATTTTGATGGTTTCCTGTCTCACATTTAGGTCTTGCATCCAGTCTGGATTTCTTTTTGTGTACGCTGTAAGGAAGTAGTCCAGTTTCCTTCTTCTGCATGTTGCTGTCCAGTTTTCCCAACACCATTTGTTGAAGGGACGGTCCTTTTCCCATTGGCCATTCTTCCCTGCTTTGTTGAAGATTAGAAGACCATAGAGTTGTGGATCCATTTCTGGGTTTTGTATTCTGTTCCACTGATCTTTGTGCCTGTTTTTATGCCAGGACCATACTGTCTTGATGACCTACAGCTGTGTAATATAGCTTGAAGTCAGGTCGGCCAGTCCTGTCCATACGTAATTTTTTTCGAAAATTTGCCTTCACATGCTTCTACAACTTTCTCTTTCATTGAGATTTGGTCCTAAGTTTTTCCCTTTCCAAATAATCTGTCTTGTTTCCTGGCAAAATTACATTCTTTTCTTTCCAGAAAAATGTATTCTCACTTCTCATTCCTTTTATGCATGTCTCCTAATTTCTTCCGTACAAGATTATTTCCTTCAGGGTGCCCTGGTGCCTCAGTTCAATAAGCATCCAACGCTTGGTTTTGGCTCAGGTCATGACCTCATGATTTGTGAGTTCAGGCCCCAGGTCAGGCTCTGCACTGACAGTACAGAGCCTGCTTGGGATTCTCTCTCTCTCTCTCTCTCTCTCTCTCTCTCTCTCTCTCTCTCTCTCTCTCTCCCCACTCCTGCTTGCTCGCTCTCTCTCTCAAAACTAAATAAACAAAAAGAAAAAAGAAAAGATTGTTCCTTACAATATTCAGTAGTTTCGATTCCATTTATCTGATGAAAACTAAGTAGTAACCAGTTGTGAATTACCACAGGAGAATTCTTTAGGTTAGCAAATTCATGAATATTTTGTAATTTTTAGAACCTGTTCTTTCATAGTACAACTCTTTCGTAATGAATGAAACATGTTTCCAATACACCCATATTTACCTTTACATCTCTATAATAAGAAGCCAACAAATGATAAACCTCTGTTTAGCAATGAATGGTTTAGCGTTTTAGCTTCTTTGGAAAAGGCTTAGACATGTAGTGACTTTAACTCAATTTACAAAACTTTATGAAACCAGCGAATACTTAATAAAATAGGCAAAATCAGTCAGCACTTTCAGGAATCCTTGCTGACAGAGAGCAATAATTACAACATGAATTTAACTAATAAATTCAGGTAGAATAAAAGTGGATTATCTATATCACGTTTGACACTGATAACTCAGGAAGACGTATCTCTCTTCCTTGAAAGAACAATGTTTCGTATGGAATATGTGGCACCTGCACCCCCTGAAAGTTAATCACTTTGTTCCACACTGGCAATTTTACCTGGGGCTCCCATGGGGAAATCCCAAGTGGGCAATTTAACCCCAAAGCAGGCCTGGAGCCTTTTCATGTTGCTTTGGTAGATGCTCCACTCTGAAGCTCATAAGGCTGCGACCCAACAGCCTGGGGTACTTTTGCTCCTCAACAGTGAGGGGAGGAGAAGCAAGATCTGATAGTGGCAGAAATGCGGAGGATGGAGTCCACTGTGACAGTGGAAGCCTTGCCGGTCGTGCAGGAACTAGAAGAGGGGAAGGCAGGGGCAGAGGTGTGCTGGTAGGGATGCCACCAGCAAGGCCAGAAGCAGGTTCAAAGTTTGGACTTGCATTCCGCTGTCACCGACTCCTGTCTCTTCCTCCTGCAACACATGTCGTTTTCTCTACTTGGTTTTGAGCCCTCTGGTGGAGGCAGAGGAGCAGGAAATGGGTTGGACAGCTGGTGCTCGTGCTTGAGGAGATGGATGGAGTGTTTCCAGTGTCAGCCTGCCTTCCTTCTTCTTTCTCTCATTATTCTGACAATTGGCAAGGGTGTCCGGTGTCGTAGATTTTCACCCGTCCTTATCTTTCTGGACCATAAATTGGGATCCTCCCCACCAGGTATCTTTATGATGGAGTCACAACAAAGCCTGAATGTAGGTGATTTCATCCCAGATCGGGTGAACTTGAAAAACACTTTGTTTAGTTTTTATTTTTCTGCGTTTTAGAAAGCAGTCTTCCTCCACAAGTGCTTGATTTTAAGCCAATTAAGTAGAGCTCATCTATAAATTATTTTTTGGAATACTATCCAGAGGTAGAAAAAATATCGGTCACACTTGTAACACATATGGGCACATACACACAATCCAGACGCAAACAAAATCTAGCCTTTGTTTCACTGATATTTGTGGAGTGAACATTAAAGATCCAACTTCCAATGATCTCCCCGTTATTAAAGCAAATCAAATGGCAAGATAGCATGTCAGTTTAGGGACGTATGAATTAGCTATTTTCCAGTTTCCGACTAGAATACGACCAGTTTTGTCCAAAGATGCCAAATGCTGCAGCCACCAGCACAGCAAGTGAAGCCCAGTCTGCTTCTGTGAGCATCGGCTCCTCTCAAGAAGTCAGGGGTTTCACTGACAGGACTACATGGCTTCCTAGTCTCTGGTTGCTTAGTGTTAGAGCTGGGTTTCTCTTAACTCTGTGTAGAAGAAAACTCATTTCGACATGTCAACAGGAGCACGTCTGAGTCATCTGTGACCCAAGTTATTCTTGGTTAGTTTTCCCAGTTAAGTAAGTACTTCCAAAGAGAGGTTCCATATACATTGTATCTATGTCCTGTGGAATTCCTGTGGGGGGTGGTTGCTTTTCCAGAAGCCGGTTGGCTTTGAAAGCACAATTCCCCATTCATTTAGTTTCAGTTTTAGAATAAAGCTTGAGCAAAATCAAAAATGGTAAGTATAGTGGGTTGGGAGGGTGCTGCCTGTGAGTGTCTCTTACAAATGGCCACAATAGACTCTCACGGGTGTCAGGTTCTCCCAGAGAGGGCTCAAACCGTCGAGGGGGCTCAGAGCACTGGAAGATCGATCCGGACGTGTGCATCTCTGGATGAGCCAATCACTAATTACATTATGGAATAGGAAGTTCCTCTAGGACTGATACACACCTCAAGGAATATCCTCAGACATTTGCACTAGGCTTTCAGCCAGCAAAAGGTGACATTCAGCGGGAAGGAACAAGTCCTCCTCTTTTATTGGAGAGGAATGCCTTAGTCTCTCATAATTCTAGCCAGAAAATTGCAATCACTATGAAGTCAAATTCAAACAACCAACCCATCCAGGCCAACACCTCTATGGTATTCCCACCTAGAGAACATTAACAGTAACACTTAACACCTGGAATAAAAGTCAAGCCCACCAACGGAAACTGGGGAGTTCCAGATGTCAGCAGAACTCATGGATACACTTTCAGATGGTGAGAAGTCAGAGGGGCACAAAGAGCCTGTGCTGGTATCAAGCACTGAGTTCCCAAAGACCTCCAGGTGTTCTCAGGCAAGTGTCTGTGATATCCTGCCCACTATGCCAAGAAATGTCGACACTAAATGAACAAATCGGGGAAAACAATGAAAAGAAAATGGGTTTTATCTGAGCTCCAGTTAGAAGAGCTGCTCGGGATACACAATTTTCTCAAAAAACCTGTGCTCCACTGAAGGATCACGTGGTGTAAGGGTATATAAATATGCATACGTATGTGTAAAGGGTAAGGAATACTCATGAAGAAAGACATTGCAGAAAGTTACAGACTTAATCTCAAGATTTTAGTATATGGAAGGCTATATGAATTTAATCATATGGAAACAGGGAATTTTTTTCTTTTTCTTATTTTTATGATTGGAATGAACCTTTTTTGTCATTTTTAAAACCTATCAGATGTACAGTATGTCCTCGCGGGAGTAATAGAGCCCATGCTTTGAGGTTTTGCAGGGTTATTTTGACCTTGATCGCTGTTAAAGTATACCTTCCCTGGGAATCTCACAACGAGGCCCACAAACATGAAAACTGGAGAATTGCTTGTATTACACCTGTTCCCATGTGTGAACGGAGCCTGCCTATAAGCCCACACTTTGAATTCCTCTGTCCCCACAAACCTGTCCCACATTTGAATCCCTTATTCACAGCCGCACTTCCTGATCATCTCTTTCGCTCAGTTCTGGACAAAACAACACCTGTGTTCACCTCCCTCTTGGGAAAGAAGTCCCAGGGTGGAGTACCTTGAAGTGCGCCCAAGTCCACTTACTCACACTGAAACCAGTCTCTCTCATCCCTTACCATCAACATTGTGCCCTTTTCCTTCCTGGATGCAGGGGTGTGTGGAACATCTAAGGTGCATTTTAAGGTAGTCATACAAATGAATTATACTACTGTTGATTACTTTTGCTCTTAAAATGATTTAATTGTTGAACAACAATTTAATTTAATTGTTGTTCAACAAATTGTTGAAATTGGCCTGGAACCATCAGGGCCTCTGGATCCCTCAGGCGGTGTTTCCTGAAACATATCACAGAAAAACATGTTCCCGCTCCCCCACCTTGCTTGTTTCAGCTTCCTGCTAAATGTGGTGTTGCAGACCCTGGCGCCCTGATCAGTGTCCCCTGTGGGGGAGGGCCGAGGCGGGGGCTTGTATCGCAGACCCAAGCACATGTGCAGGAGCCCGGGCACGGGTGCCAGCAGGCTAGAAGGCCAGGGGCGGAGCCCGGTGAGGGACACAGCTGAGGCTGCAGCGGTGCTGTGAGTCCTGGCTCCCAGCCCGCCTGCCGCCCCAAGCAAGCCCCCAAGTGTCTGGGCCAGCCAGGGACTGACGCCCACCTCAGCCCCCGACCGGGGACATGCTGCTGCCTGGCTCCTGCGACCCGGTAGCCATGGCATTGGCGGTAGGGGTAGCGGTAGTGCTCGCGGGAGCGCTGGCGGGAGCGCAGGCGGGGCCCCGCGTGGAGAAGACTGGGAGCCAGGAGCCTCCAGCCTCCCTCCAGCCTCGGAGGGTGGCGGCCCTGCTGCTCCTGCTGCTTTTGGAGCCAGAGGCCTGGGAGCGGGACGCGCTTCCCGGGCGCCTCGGGGTTTGGCCGCGCTGGTGGAGTGCCAGCACTGGCTGGGGCAGAGCGCGATGCGATGCCCCCCGTCGCCCCCCAAAGACCATCTGGGAGAAGCCTAAAGGTGGAGCAGCTGAGACCCACAGCCTCCCTCCAGGACCTGCCTCAGTCGCGGTGCTGCCAAGGTAGGGACCCTAGCGACAAGGTCGCACGTGGCCTTCCCCCCTGCCCCTCTCTGTCTTCCCCTTCCATGAGCACCTCCCCCCCTCCCTGGTGCTCCGGGCTTCTTCTTGGGCTCCTTTGGGGCTGCGGTCTGGAGGCCTCAGGAGTGGGCTTTCTGGGTTGGACCCCGGTTCCCTGGAGGAGGAGGGCCCCAGATCGAGTAGGGGATTAGGCCCAGGCGGTGGGGAGTGTCTCAGGTCGAGAGGGGGGGCACCCTGAGTGCCCATGGAGGTGTGACTGGGTTGGTGGTTGGCGGGTGGAGGTGGGATCCTACGAAGGAAGGAAGGAACTAACGAAGGAAGGAAGGAAAGCGTGGACCTGCGGTTGGGGGAAAGTGTCAAGGCAGGGCCAGGGAAGTGGCAGCAGTGAGCAGGAGGAATCATTCCTGCCTGTGAAAATGAAGTACAAGGGAGCTGAGAGTCCAGAGAAACATTCCAGGGAGAGTCGGGGTGGTGGGCCTGAGTTGCTGGAGGCCAGCAGGGGACGGTGTTGAAGGGATTGAGAGTGGAAGCAGCAGGTGAACACAGGCCTCCTGCCTCCCCCCTCCACACCTGCTCTCCTGCCCTGCCCAGCCCCGCCGCGCGCCCCGCCGCGCCCAGCCGGGCCCGCCCCTGGTGGCAGAGTTGCACCCTCTGATGGGGAGGGGGAGATCTCACCCCGCTTGTGGCCAAAGGGGGTCCTCTATCATCGTGGGAGTCAATGGGACTAGGGGGTAGGAGTCTGGATTAGGGCAAGTGCAACTCCCTGTTGAGCTCTTCCTTTCTGAAGGCAACGTGCATTCCATCAGTGAACTGGGAGCCAGGGAGGCAGGAATAAGTGGCGCTTCTGTGTTTTAGAGGGTGGTGCAGACTCTTTCCTCCTTGGAGATGTGTGCTGAAGAGAACTGGGTGTTGTGGATGGCGTCCAAAGTCATCTCTTTGGGACATGTTGGGTGGGAACGTCTTCTTCGCACTCTGGCGAGGAAGGTGGATGGAAAAGCTCCTTGTCCAAGGCAGACTTGTGGGTTTTGTTGTTCCTATCCGTGGGGCGTGGTGCTTCCCGTGTCCGTGGAGCGCCTCCTGTCTTGCATTCGTTCCGTGTTTCAAGAGTTTCAGTCCTTGGCAATCACATCTCCTCCGGGACTCCCCAGGCAGCACGAGGGAGCAGTGACTCGGAGCCCACCGGGTCCCTAGAAACCAGTGCGTGTGTACTGGAGCAGGCAGTGCTCCTCTCTCAGCCTCCTTTGGAAATGAGGTCTTGAGCAAACGGTCTTTCATTGCATGGGTTGTACCTCTCCCCGGTTGTTGGGGGGGGGGGGAGTGTGTGTGCGTGAGTGTGGTGCTGTGGCCCGTGTGGAGTCCGCACCGCGTCAGGGACCCAGTTCTTTGCAAGGAATGCGTTTTGTTACATGGGAGTATCTCAGTTCACTAGAGAGTTCCAATCCTGTCTCAAAGGCTGAAATCATCCTGAAGGCAGCACCTCGACCACACTGAAAACAGAGTCCTGAGAGCAGAGGCTTTCCCACACTTCCATGTCGAGCTGACTGGTGCTTTATGTTTTCAGGAAGATGGTGTGGTGTAGGCCACTTGGAGCAGCTCAGGCTCCTAAGCGTCTGTTGGGTCCCTGAGGGGTGAGTTGTGTCTCTCCGGAATGAAGGAGATTATGGTGACCTTGAGTATCATTACCTTCACGATTACCGTGATTATTCTGCCTGAGTCATCGCATGGATATTGATCCATGAGCTCGCCACGTGAGAGGTTTCCTTGGTAAAGTAGTCGCCGTGCGTGTCCTCGAAACTTGGTTGTGGTCCGAACACCTTTGATGCTTTGCAAGTCCTGAAGCGGCTCCACGGGTGTGCAGTCCCTGTTGCCATATAGGTGAGGAGGCAGAGTCTGTTGACCTGAAGCCCGTCCAAGTATCCGGGGAGATGTGCGAGGGCCTCTCCCTGAGGCACTGGGTTCCTAGCCGGCACCACCCAGAATCAGGCAGGGAGGTTTTCTTGCTGCCAGCGGGAAGTCCTGAGGAGGGAGGGGGAGCCGGACACCGTCGGGGGAAGGAAGGGATCCCTCCCCTGCCTCACCAGCCCCAGCACTTGCCTAGGTGCTGGCCACGAGGGAGGGGACTGCCTATGCGTGTTTGTTTTCTCCTTGGTCTTATCCCACCTTGGTAGAGCGCTTAGCCTGTTGCAGGCACTGTTCTGAGCACTTGAGAGATCTATGCTGACGACACAGAGTACCTCGGAAAGGACTCTGGTCCCCGTTCGTATTTCCAAGGGAAGATGTGAAAGAATGTGTGCCGGGGGTCACTGCTGTGAAGGGGGAGGACTCGAGCCATGAAGCCAGGCAGTGGGGCTCCACATGAGCGTGCTGCACCGCTGGCTTTCCCACTGCTGCCTGTGGAGAGGCAGGGAAAGCATTTGCACCTAGCGTGCGTGTCCTGCGAGCAGAGGTGGGCTTGGAGACGTGCGTGTGCCCTCAAACGGGGAATCCAGCCAAATAGGCTCTGGGGCCTGAGTCACGCCCTCTGCGGGGAACCCTATCATTTCACATCCAGCCTGAGACACTTTGGAGAGTGACACGCGGGGCTCTTGGTGAGGGTGGCGGCACAGCGGGGGGCATGGGTCAGCGGGACCTTCCGAGGACCCCCGCCCCGGGCCCCCCCCCCGCCCCCGGTGCTGTGCTCCCCCTGAAACCCAGGCAGGGCTGGAAGACGGAACAGGCTGTGGATGGCACCATCCCTTCCGCAGGGAGGCTTCTTGGGAGCTGGTGACTGAGGTGACCTTTGCGAGTTCCCCCTCTGAATTGCAGGAGAAGCGGCCGAGGGCCCTCATTTCATGCGGTCCACACTCCCCGTCGCCCCGTGTGCCAGTTGCCAACGTCGCAGGCGCCCAGGTGGTGAACGTGGTCCCCGAGTAGGGGAACCAAAAGGCCGTGTCTGCGTCCTCAAATGCTAACGTTCTCTGCTCGTGTCCTGCGCCCTGGCTGGTCCGAGACCCTGAGCACAGGGCCTGCAGGAAGGGTGAAGGGTGCGAAGCTGTCTCCTGGTAGGTAGCTGCGGTGAGGTCGTGCCCGGTGGCCTGCGCTCAGCTGCAGGGCACCTTGGAACCCAAAGCCACGACGTTTCCCATGGGACAAAGTGCGCTGCAAGGGGGAACCTGGGGAGTCATCAGGCCCTAAGGGTAGGCAGGCATGACCTTTATCCGTGGGCCTTTGGATCAGAGCGCCCGCTTTGCTACATATCGTCAGGGCAGCCTCTTTGGAAGACAGAGGGCAGGTTGTGGACAGTTGTAGAGCATCCTTCCTGGTGGTGTGTGTCGTAAGGGCTCTGACCTTGCGGAAATGGGCGGGGATGGATGGAGTGGCCTCCTGAATGGAACCTTCCCCGGGCGCCTGGGTGGTTCAGTGGGTTGAGCTTCCGACTTGGGCTCAGGTCCCGCCCTCGCGGTTCCTGAGTTCCAGCCCCGCGCTGGGCTCTGTGCCCACAGCTCAGGCCCTGGGGCCTGTTTTCAGATTCTGTGTGTGTCTCTCTCTGCTTCTCTGCCCCTCCCCCACTGGCGGTCCCTGGCTTGCCGGCTTGCTCTCTGGCTCCCTGTGTCTCCAGAGTGAAGGAACATGAACAAATAGGAAATAGAACGTTCCCCAGGGCAGGTGCTGGCCACGGGCACAGCCATTCATTCGCTGTAGTCATGAACTCGACGGTGTTCCTTTAGTGTTATCATTTGAGCTTCTTTGTTTCTTTCATTCATTCTGAGAGACGGAGAGAGAGTGGACGCATGCACGTGTGCCTGGGAGCAGGGATAGGGCAGACAGGGAGGGAGAGAGAGAGGAGGGCCAGCGGGCTCCGCATCGTTGGCGCCCACCTTGAGGTGGGGCTCCTTGTGGAGGCTCAGCCTCACAAACTGTGAGATCGTGACGTGAGCCGAGATCCAGAGCCACACGCTTTTGTTTCTTTTTTAATGTTCATGTCTGAGAGAAAGCGAGAGAGACAGAGAGAGCACAAGCGAGGGAGGGGCAGGGAGAGAGAGAGGAAACCCAGAAGGGAATCAGGTTCCAGGCTCTGAGCTGTCAGCACGGAGCACTAGGCGCCACTCAGTTCAGGAACCCTGAGAGCCTGACGTGACCCGAAGTCGGACCATTACCCAGCTGAGTCATCCAGGCGGCCCACAGAGTTTGCAGTGTGTCTTTTCAAAAGAAAAAACAGCTACGTTTATATCTAGATCTAGCTACCTGTGTGTCCGTATGGATACCTGTGTACGTACACATACGTGTCTACATATACGTACACACATTCGTGTATGTGTATATATATGTATATGCAGACACACTCGCGTGCGCGCGCACACACACACACAGACGCACACAGAAACACATACACACACACACACACACACACACACACACACACATAGACACACACACAAACCCCATGTAAACTGAGCCAAATGGTCTTCTCAGTGGAGACGCAGAGCCAGGAGGGAGGCATCAGCACAATGTTCAAAATGAAAGGGAAACGTCGTTCTCGTATGTATCAGTACGTGCCATGACAGGGAGACACACGTGCGGGTTCTGGAAGGACAGGAAGCTGCTCCCACGGAGAATGCAGGCAAATGGTCCCTATGGAGCCAATGGAACCCTAGTGCACTTGTGGTAGGAGACCGATAAAGGAGGCCGAAAACTGGTGACCTTTCTAATGCTAGCAGAGGGCATTTGCATTTGTATAGCATGCAGTCATTGACGTTGCCCCTGGGGGGAGAAGGGTTTTGCATCTCTATTCTCCTAGGTTTGCGGCTTAGTTTTCTCTTCCCTTGTGCACTTGAAAGAGTCCTGACAGGTCCTGATGGTACACAGTAAGTCCAGGTCACCAGAGTCCAGAGTCCCTTGGTGGGGCTTGTGGGATGGTGTCCTTCCCATGACCATGAAGTCCACAGACCAGTGTTGTGCTTTGGCTGTAAGTTCTGTTTCTACCAGGTCCAGTCTGGGGGTGCCTCTTTGCAAGTCCTCAGGTGAGGACACGTGATGAAGGCTGCCCATTGGGACTGGCCTTCGATGATCCATATGTCCGTGACTCCCTGCTCTCCTTCCAGGGCTGCGTAGGTTCGTGCCCTTGATGCTCCTTTCGTAGAAAGCCTCGACTGCTTGGTCTCTCTACTCCTCCTCACCCTGGACGGTAGTCCAGTGGCTCCCCTTGAATCCTCAGGCATACGTTTCCTTGCCCACCTCTGCACACTGGCCCTCCAGAGCAGGGTCGGGTACGCCTTGCGCGTTCAGTCGATGCTTGCTGCACAATCGCATGGGTGATGGCCTCTCTCTCTCTCTCTCTCTCTCTCTCTCTCCAAAAGAAAGAAACGTTGAAAAGCAATTGAAACCCAAGGAAAGAAAAATGGCACGGAGGATTTGGGATCTGTGGCACCGTGTGAAGAAAACATGGGGGTTGGGAGGTAGTGGAGGTGGACAGGCGGTTCCACAGAGTTGAAGGACGTGCCACAGTCAGCGGTGGCAGGGTGGACTTGAGGGTGGGACCGCTGGTGGTGCAGTCCAGGTAGGGCCATGGGAAGGGCATGCAGAGCTGAAAAGCACCGGCCTTTCCAGGAGAAGGGAGGTGGAAGGAGTCTCGTGTGCCCAGTGTGTCTCCCTGTCCCTTAGGGCTGCCCTTGCGGTCACGGGTCACGAGCGAGGAGGGTGCACGGCTGTAGATGTCCCCGGTTGGCGGGAATGTGAGGCAGAGTGAAGAAGAAACACAGAGGCCTAGGATGCAAGAGGGATCACTGGGTTCACGTCCAGCCACCTCCCTGGGAAACCAGCTATGCAAAAGGTTCCTGGGTCTCTTGAGGGGTGACAGGGAGGTGTCCACCTTGGGAGGAGACACCTGCCAGTCCCTGTCCCACTGGCCTGGTCTCTGGAGCCCTCTGCCTGGCTCCCGGCTGTCAGGCTGGCGGGCAGTCGGTCAGAGCATCTGGTGGGCACAGGGAGGTGCGGTGGTGCAGACGGTGGCGCCCAGGAGCTGTGCCCCCTGCGGGGGGGTTGGGGTGGGGGTGGGGGTGGGGGGATGGGGCGGCTTGGATCCTGGGCCCAAGCAGGTGTGCGGGAGCGCGCGCGCACGAGTGCGCGCATGCGCGTGGGCCGGGGCCGGAGCCCGGTGAGGGACACAGCTGAGGCTGCAGCGGTGCTGTGAGTCCTGGCTCCCAGCCCGCCTGCCGCCCCAAGCAAGCCCCCAAGTGTCTGGGCCAGCCAGGGACTGACGCCCACCTCAGCCCCCGACCGGGGACATGCTGCTGCCTGGCTCCTGCGACCCGGTAGCCATGGCATTGGCGGTAGGGGTAGCGGTAGTGCTCGCGGGAGCGCTGACGGGAGCGCAGGCGGGGCCCCGCGTGGAGAAGACTGGGAGCCAGGAGCCTCCAGCCTCGGAGGGTGGCGGCCCTGCTGCTCCTGCTGCTTTTGGAGCCAGAGGCCTGGGAGCGGGACGCGCTTCCCGGGCGCCTCGGGGTTTGGCCGCGCTGGTGGAGTGCCAGCACTGGCTGGGGCAGAGCGCGATGCGATGCCCCCCGTCGCCCCCCAAAGACCATCTGGGAGAAGCCTAAAGGTGGAGCAGCTGAGACCCACAGCCTCCCTCCAGGACCTGCCGCAGTCGCGGTGCTGCCAAGGTAGGGACCCTAGCGACAAGGTCGCACGTGGCCTTCCCCCCTGCCCCTCTCTGTCTTCCCCTTCCATGAGCACCTGCCCCCCTCCCTGGTGCTCCGGGCTTCTTCTTGGGCTCCTTTGCGGCTGCGGTCTGGAGGCCTCAGGAGTGGGCTTTCTGGGTTGGACCCCGGTTCCCTGGAGGAGGAGGGCCCCAGATCGAGTAGGGGATTAGGCCCAGGCGGTGGGGAGTGTCTCAGGTCGAGAGGGGGGGCACCCTGAGTGCCCATGGAGGTGTGACTGGGTTGGTGGTTGGCGGGTGGAGGTGGGATCCTACGAAGGAAGGAAGGAACTAACGAAGGAAGGAAGGAAAGCGTGGACCTGCGGTTGGGGGAAAGTGTCAAGGCAGGGCCAGGGAAGTGGCAGCAGTGAGCAGGAGGAATCATTCCTGCCTGGGAAAATGAAGTACAAGGGACCTGAGAGTCCAGAGAAACATTCCAGGGAGAGTCGGGGTGGTGGGCCTGAGTTGCTGGAGGCCAGCAGGGGACGGTGTTGAAGGGATTGAGAGTGGAAGCAGCAGGTGAACACAGGCCTCCTGCCTCCCCCCTCCACACCTGCTCTCCTGCCCTGCCCAGCCCCGCCGCGCGCCCCGCCGCGCCCAGCCGGCCCGCCCCTGGTGGCAGAGTTGCACCCTCTGATGGGGAGGGGGAGATCTCACCCCGCTTGTGGCCAAAGGGGGTCCTCTATCATCGTGGGAGTCAATGGGACTAGGGGGTAGGAGTCTGGATTAGGGCAAGTGCAACTCCCTGTTGAGCTCTTCCTTTCTGAAGGCAACGTGCATTCCATCAGTGAACTGGGAGCCAGGGAGGCAGGAATAAGTGGCGCTTCTGTGTTTTAGAGGGTGGTGCAGACTCTTTCCTCCTTGGAGATGTGTGCTGAAGAGAACTGGGTGTTGTGGATGGCGTCCAAAGTCATCTCTTTGGGACATGTTGGGTGGGAACGTCTTCTTCGCACTCTGGCGAGGAAGGTGGATGGAAAAGCTCCTTGTCCAAGGCAGACTTGTGGGTTTTGTTGTTCCTATCCGTGGGGCGTGGTGCTTCCCGTGTCCGTGGAGCGCCTCCTGTCTTGCATTCGTTCCGTGTTTCAAGAGTTTCAGTCCTTGGCAATCACATCTCCTCCGGGACTCCCCAGGCAGCACGAGGGAGCAGTGACTCGGAGCCCACCGGGTCCCTAGAAACCAGTGCGTGTGTACTGGAGCAGGCAGTGCTCCTCTCTCAGCCTCCTTTGGAAATGAGGTCTTGAGCAAACGGTCTTTCATTGCATGGGTTGTACCTCTCCCCGGTTGTTGGGGGGGGGGGGAGTGTGTGTGCGTGAGTGTGGTGCTGTGGCCCGTGTGGAGTCCGGACCGCGTCAGGGACCCAGTTCTTTGCAAGGAATGCGTTTTGTTGCATGGGAGTATCTCAGTTCACTAGAGAGTTCCAATCCTGTCTCAAAGGCTGAAAACATCCTGAAGGCAGCACCTTGACCTCACTGAAAGCAAAGGCCTAAGAGCAGAGGCTTTCCCACACTTCCATGTCGAGCTGACTGGTGCTTTATGTTTTCAGGAAGATGGTGTGGTGTAGGCCACTTGGAGCAGCTCAGGCTCCTAAGCGTCTGTTGGGTCCCTGAGGGGTGAGTTGTGTCTCTCCGGAATGAAGGAGATTATGGTGACCTTGAGTATCATTACCTTCACGATTACCGTGATTATTCTGCCTGAGTCATCGCATGGATATTGATCCATGAGCTCGCCACGTGAGAGGTTTCCTTGGTAAAGTAGTCGCCGTGCGTGTCCTCGAAACTTGGTTGTGGTCCGAACACCTTTGATGCTTTGCAAGTCCTGAAGCGGCTCCACGGGTGTGCAGTCCCTGTTGCCATATAGGTGAGGAGGCAGAGTCTGTTGACCTGAAGCCCGTCCAAGTATCCGGGGAGATGTGCGAGGGCCTCTCCCTGAGGCACTGGGTTCCTAGCCGGCACCACCCAGAATCAGGCAGGGAGGTTTTCTTGCTGCCAGCGGGAAGTCCTGAGGAGGGAGGGGGAGCCGGACGCCGTCGGGGGAAGGAAGGGATCCCTCCCCTGCCTCACCAGCCCCAGCACTTGCCTAGGTGCTGGCCACGAGGGAGGGGACTGCCTATGCGTGTTTGTTTTCTCCTTGGTCTTATCCCACCTTGGTAGAGCGCTTAGCCTGTTGCAGGCACTGTTCTGAGCACTTGAGAGATCTATGCTGACGACACAGAGTACCTCGGCAAGGACTCTGGTCCCCGTTCGTATTTCCAAGGGAAGATGTGAAAGAATGTGTGCCGGGGGTCACTGCTGTGAAGGGGGAGGACTCGAGCCATGAAGCCAGGCAGTGGGGCTCCACATGAGCGTGCTGCACCGCTGGCTTTCCCACTGCTGCCTGTGGAGAGGCAGGGAAAGCATTTGCACCTAGCGTGCGTGTCCTGCGAGCAGAGGTGGGCTTGGAGACGTGCGTGTGCCCTCAAACGGGGAATCCAGCCAAATAGGCTCTGGGGCCTGAGTCACGCCCTCTGCGGGGAACCCTATCATTTCACATCCAGCCTGAGACACTTTGGAGAGTGACACGCGGGGCTCTTGGTGAGGGTGGCGGCACAGCGGGGGGCATGGGTCAGCGGGACCTTCCGAGGACCCCCGCCCCGGGCCCCCCCCCCGCCCCCGGTGCTGTGCTCCCCCTGAAACCCAGGCAGGGCTGGAAGACGGAACAGGCTGTGGATGGCACCATCCCTTCCGCAGGGAGGCTTCTTGGGAGCTGGTGACTGAGGTGACCTTTGCGAGTTCCCCCTCTGAATTGCAGGAGAAGCGGCCGAGGGCCCTCATTTCATGCGGTCCACACTCCCCGTCGCCCTGTGTGCCAGTTGCCAACGTCGCAGGCGCCCAGGTGGTGAACGTGGTCCCCGAGTAGGGGAACCAAAAGGCCGTGTCTGCGTCCTCAAATGCTAACGTTCTCTGCTCGTGTCCTGCGCCCTGGCTGGTCCGAGACCCTGAGCACAGGGCCTGCAGGAAGGGTGAAGGGTGCGAAGCTGTCTCCTGGTAGGTAGCTGCGGTGAGGTCGTGCCCGGTGGCCTGCGCTCAGCTGCAGGGCACCTTGGAACCCAAAGCCACGACGTTTCCCATGGGACAAAGTGCGCTGCAAGGGGAACCTGGGGAGTCATCAGGCCCTAAGGGTAGGCAGGCATGACCTTTATCCGTGGGCCTTTGGATCAGAGCGCCCGCTTTGCTACATATCGTCAGGGCAGCCTCTTTGGAAGACAGAGGGCAGGTTGTGGACAGTTGTAGAGCATCCTTCCTGGTGGTGTGTGTCGTAAGGGCTCTGACCTTGCGGAAATGGGCGGGGATGGATGGAGTGGCCTCCTGAATGGAACCTTCCCCGGGCGCCTGGGTGGTTCAGTGGGTTGAGCTTCCGACTTGGGCTCAGGTCCCGCCCTCGCGGTTCCTGAGTTCCAGCCCCGCGCTGGGCTCTGTGCCCACAGCTCAGGCCCTGGGGCCTGTTTTCAGATTCTGTGTGTGTCTCTCTCTGCTTCTCTGCCCCTCCCCCACTGGCGGTCCCTGGCTTGCCGGCTTGCTCTCTGGCTCCCTGTGTCTCCAGAGTGAAGGAACATGAACAAATAGGAAATAGAACGTTCCCCAGGGCAGGTGCTGGCCACGGGCACAGCCATTCATTCGCTGTAGTCATGAACTCGACGGTGTTCCTTTAGTGTTATCATTTGAGGTTCTTTGTTTCTTTCATTCATTCTGAGAGACGGAGAGAGAGTGGACGCACGCACGTGTGCCTGTGAGCAGGGATAGGGCAGACAGGGAGGGAGAGAGAGAGGAGGGCCAGCGGGCTCCGCATCGTTGGCGCCCACCTTGAGGTGGGGCTCCTTGTGGAGGCTCAGCCTCACAAACTGTGAGATCGTGACGTGAGCCGAGATCCAGAGCCACACGCTTTTGTTTCTTTTTTAATGTTCACGTCTGAGAGAAAGCGAGAGAGACAGAGAGAGCACAAGCGAGGGAGGGGCAGGGAGAGAGAGAGGAAACCCAGAAGGGAATCAGGTTCCAGGCTCTGAGCTGTCAGCACGGAGCACTAGGCGCGACTCAGCTCAGGAACCCTGAGAGCCTGACGTGACCCGAAGTCGGACCGTTACCCAGCTGAGTCATCCAGGCGGCCCACAGAGTTTGCAGTGTGTCTTTTCAAAAGAAAAAACAGCTACGTTTATATCTAGATCTAGCTACCTGTGTGTCCGTATGGATACCTGTGTACATACACATACGTGTCTACATATACGTACACACATTCGTGTATGTGTATATATATGTATATGCAGACACACTCGCGTGCGCGCGCACACACACACACAGACGCACACAGAAACACATACACACACACACACACACACACACACACACACACATAGACACACACACAAACCCCATGTAAACTGAGCCAAATGGTCTTCTCAGTGGAGACGCAGAGCCAGGAGGGAGGCATCAGCACAATGTTCAAAATGAAAGGGAAACGTCGTTCTCGTATGTATCAGTACGTGCCATGACAGGGAGACACACGTGAGGGTTCTGGTAGGACAGGAAGCTGCTCCCACGGAGAATGCAGGCAAATGGTCCCTATGGAGCCAATGGAACCCTAGTGCACTTGTGGTAGGAGACCGATAAAGGAGGCCGAAAACTGGTGACCTTTCTAATGCTAGCAGAGGGCATTTGCATTTGTATAGCATGCGATCATTGACGTTGCCCCTGGGGGGAGAAGGGTTTTGCATCTCTATTCTCCTAGGTTTGCGGCTTAGTTTTCTCTTCCCTTGTGCACTTGAAAGAGTCCTGACAGGTCCTGATGGTACACAGTAAGTCCAGGTCACCAGAGTCCAGAGTCCCTTGGTGGGGCTTGTGGGATGGTGTCCTTCCCATGACCATGAAGTCCACAGACCAGTGTTGTGCTTTGGCTGTAAGTCCTGTTTCTACCAGGTCCAGTCTGGGGGTGCCTCTTTGCAAGTCCTCAGGTGAGGACACGTGATGAAGGCTGCCCATTGGGACTGGCCTTCGATGATCCATATGTCCGTGACTCCCTGCTCTCCTTCCAGGGCTGCGTAGGTTCGTGCCCTTGATGCTCCTTTCGTAGAAAGCCTCGACTGCTTGGTCTCTCTACTCCTCCTCACCCTGGACGGTAGTCCAGTGGCTCCCCTTGAATCCTCAGGCATACGTTTCCTTGCCCACCTCTGCACACTGGCCCTCCAGAGCAGGGTCGGGTACGCCTTGCGCGTTCAGTCGATGCTTGCTGCACAATCGCATGGGTGATGGCCTCTCTCTCTCTCTCTCTCTCTCTCTCTCTCTCTCCAAAAGAAAGAAACGTTGAAAAGCAATTGAAACCCAAGGAAAGAAAAATGGCACGGAGGATTTGGGATCTGTGGCACCGTGTGAAGAAAACATGGGGGTTGGGAGGTAGTGGAGGTGGACAGGCGGTTCCACAGAGTTGAAGGACGTGCCACAGTCAGCGGTGGCAGGGTGGACTTGAGGGTGGGACCGCTGGTGGTGCAGTCCAGGTAGGGCCATGGGAAGGGCATGCAGAGCTGAAAAGCACCGGCCTTTCCAGGAGAAGGGAGGTGGAAGGAGTCTCGTGTGCCCAGTGTGTCTCCCTGTCCCTTAGGGCTGCCCTTGCGGTCACGGGTCACGAGCGAGGAGGGTGCACGGCTGTAGATGTCCCCGGTTGGCGGGAATGTGAGGCAGAGTGAAGAAGAAACACAGAGGCCTAGGATGCAAGAGGGATCACTGGGTTCACGTCCAGCCACCTCCCTGGGAAACCAGCTATGCAAAAGGTTCCTGGGTCTCTTGAGGGGTGACAGGGAGGTGTCCACCTTGGGAGGAGACACCTGCCAGTCCCTGTCCCACTGGCCTGGTCTCTGGAGCCCTCTGCCTGGCTCCCGGCTGTCAGGCTGGCGGGCAGTGGGTCAGAGCATCTGGTGGGCACAGGGAGGTGCGGTGGTGCAGACGGTGGCGCCCAGGAGCTGTGCCCCCTGCGGGGGGGTAGGGGTGGGGGTGGGGGTGGGGGGATGGGGCGGCTTGGATCCTGGGCCCAAGCAGGTGTGCGGGAGCGCGCGCGCACGAGTGCGCGCATGCGCGTGGGCCGGGGCCGGAGCCCGGTGAGGGACACAGCTGAGGCTGCAGCGGCGCTGTGAGTCCTGGCTCCCAGCCCGCCTGCCGCCCCAAGCAAGCCCCCAAGTGTCTGGGCCAGCCAGGGACTGACGCCCACCTCAGCCCCCGACCGGGGACATGCTGCTGCCTGGCTCCTGCGACCCGGTAGCCATGGCATTGGCGGTAGGGGTAGCGGTAGTGCTCGCGGGAGCGCTGGCGGGAGCGCAGGCGGGGCCCCGCGTGGAGAAGACTGGGAGCCACGAGCCTCCAGCCTCGGAGGGTGGCGGCCCTGCTGCTCCTGCTGCTTTTGGAGCCAGAGGCCTGGGAGCGGGACGCGCTTCCCGGGCGCCTCGGGGTTTGGCCGCGCTGGTGGAGTGCCAGCACTGGCTGGGGCAGAGCGCGATGCGATGCCCCCCGGCGCCCCCCAAAGACCATCTGGGAGAAGCCTAAAGGTGGAGCCGCTGAGACCCACAGCCTCCCTCCAGGACCTGCCTCAGTCGCGGTGCTGCCAAGGTAGGGACCCTAGCGACAAGGTCGCCCGTGGCCTTCCCCCCTGCCCCTCTCTGTCTTCCCCTTCCATGAGCACCTCCCCCCTCCCTGGTGCTCCGGGCTTCTTCTTGGGCTCCTTTGCGGCTGCGGTCTGGAGGCCTCAGGAGTGGGCTTTCTGGGTTGGACCCCGGTTCCCTGGAGGAGGAGGGCCCCAGATCGAGTAGGGGATTAGGCCCAGGCGGTGGGGAGTGTCTCAGGTCGAGAGGGGGGGCACCCTGAGTGCCCATGGAGGTCTGACTGGGTTGGTGGTTGGCGGGTGGAGGTGGGATCCTACGAAGGAAGGAACGAACTAACGAAGGAAGGCAGGAAAGCGTGGACCTGCGGTTGGGGGAAAGTGTCAAGGCAGGGCCAGGGAAGTGGCAGCAGTGAGCAGGAGGAATCATTCCTGCCTGTGAAAATGAAGTACAAGGGACCTGAGAGTCCAGAGAAACATTCCAGGGAGAGTCGGGGTGGTGGGCCTGAGTTGCTGGAGGCCAGCAGGGGACGGTGTTGAAGGGATTGAGAGTGGAAGCAGCAGGTGAACACAGGCCTCCTGCCTCCCCCCTCCACACCTGCTCTCCTGCCCTGCCCAGCCCCGCCGCGCGCCCCGCCGCGCCCAGCCGGGCCCGCCCCTGGTGGCAGAGTTGCACCCTCTGATGGGGAGGGGGAGATCTCACCCCGCTTGTGGCCAAAGGGGGTCCTCTATCATCGTGGGAGTCAATGGGACTAGGGGGTAGGAGTCTGGATTAGGGCAAGTGCAACTCCCTGTTGAGCTCTTCCTTTCTGAAGGCAACGTGCATTCCATCAGTGAACTGGGAGCCAGGGAGGCAGGAATAAGTGGCGCTTCTGTGTTTTAGAGGGTGGTGCAGACTCTTTCCTCCTTGGAGATGTGTGCTGAAGAGAACTGGGTGTTGTGGATGGCGTCCAAAGTCATCTCTTTGGGACATGTTGGGTGGGAACGTCTTCTTCGCACTCTGGCGAGGAAGGTGGATGGAAAAGCTCCTTGTCCAAGGCAGACTTGTGGGTTTTGTTGTTCCTATCCGTGGGGCGTGGTGCTTCCCGTGTCCGTGGAGCGCCTCCTGTCTTGCATTCGTTCCGTGTTTCAAGAGTTTCAGTCCTTGGCAATCACATCTCCTCCGGGACTCCCCAGGCAGCACGAGGGAGCAGTGACTCGGAGCCCACCGGGTCCCTAGAAACCAGTGCGTGTGTACTGGAGCAGGCAGTGCTCCTCTCTCAGCCTCCTTTGGAAATGAGGTCTTGAGCAAACGGTCTTTCATTGCATGGGTTGTACCTCTCCCCGGTTGTTGGGGGGGGGGGGAGTGTGTGTGCGTGAGTGTGGTGCTGTGGCCCGTGTGGAGTCCGGACCGCGTCAGGGACCCAGTTCTTTGCAAGGAATGCGTTTTGTTGCATGGGAATATCTCAGTTCACTAGAGAGTTCCAATCCTGTCTCAAAGGCTGAAAACATCCTGAAGGCAGCACCTTGACCTCACTGAAAGCAAAGGCCTAAGAGCAGAGGCTTTCCCACACTTCCATGTCGAGCTGACTGGTGCTTTATGTTTTCAGGAAGATGGTGTGGTGTAGGCCACTTGGAGCAGCTCAGGCTCCTAAGCGTCTGTTGGGTCCCTGAGGGGTGAGTTGTGTCTCTCCGGAATGAAGGAGATTATGGTGACCTTGAGTATCATTACCTTCACGATTACCGTGATTATTCTGCCTGAGTCATCGCATGGATATTGATCCATGAGCTCGCCACGTGAGAGGTTTCCTTGGTAAAGTAGTCGCCGTGCGTGTCCTCGAAACTTGGTTGTGGTCCGAACACCTTTGATGCTTTGCAAGTCCTGAAGCGGCTCCACGGGTGTGCAGTCCCTGTTGCCATATAGGTGAGGAGGCAGAGTCTGTTGACCTGAAGCCCGTCCAAGTATCCGGGGAGATGTGCGAGGGCCTCTCCCTGAGGCACTGGGTTCCTAGCCGGCACCACCCAGAATCAGGCAGGGAGGTTTTCTTGCTGCCAGCGGGAAGTCCTGAGGAGGGAGGGGGAGCCGGACGCCGTCCGGGGAAGGAAGGGATCCCTCCCCTGCCTCACCAGCCCCAGCAGTTGCCTAGGTGCTGGCCACGAGGGAGGGGACTGCCTATGCGTGTTTGTTTTCTCCTTGGTCTTATCCCACCTTGGTAGAGCGCTTAGCCTGTTGCAGGCACTGTTCTGAGCACTTGAGAGATCTATGCTGACGACACAGAGTACCTCGGCAAGGACTCTGGTCCCCGTTCGTATTTCCAAGGGAAGATGTGAAAGAATGTGTGCCGGGGGTCACTGCTGTGAAGGGGGAGGACTCGAGCCATGAAGCCAGGCAGTGGGGCTCCACATGAGCGTGCTGCACCGCTGGCTTTCCCACTGCTGCCTGTGGAGAGGCAGGGAAAGCATTTGCACCTAGCGTGCGTGTCCTGCGAGCACAGGTGGGCTTGGAGACGTGCGTGTGCCCTCAAACGGGGAATCCAGCCAAATAGGCTCTGGGGCCTGAGTCACGCCCTCTGCGGGGAACCCTATCATTTCACATCCAGCCTGAGACACTTTGGAGAGTGACACGCGGGGCTCTTGGTGAGGGTGGCGGCACAGCGGGGGGCATGGGTCAGCGGGACCTTCCTAGGACCCCCGCCCCGGCCCCCCCCCCCGCCCCCGGTGCTGTGCTCCCCCTGAAACCCAGGCAGGGCTGGAAGGAGGAACAGGCTGTGGATGGCACCATCCCTTCCGCAGGGAGGCTTCTTGGGAGCTGGTGACTGAGGTGACCTTTGCGAGTTCCCCCTCTGAATTGCAGGAGAAGCGGCCGAGGGCCCTCATTTCATGCGGTCCACACTCCCCGTCGCCCTGTGTGCCAGTTGCCAACGTCGCAGGCGTCCAGGTGGTGAACGTGGTCCCCGAGGAGGGGAACCCCAAGGCCGTGTCTGCGTCCTCAAATGCTGACGTTCTCTGCTTGTGTCCTGCGCCCTGGCTGGTCCGAGACCCTGAGCACAGGGCCTGCAGGAAGGGTGAAGGGTGCGAAGCTGTCTCCTGGTAGGCAGCTGCGGTGAGGTCGTGCCCGGTGGCCTGCGCTCAGCTGCAGGGCACCTTGGAACCCAAAGCCACGACGTTTCCCATGGGACAGAGTGCGCTGCAAGGGGAACCTGGGGAGTCATCAGGCCCTAAGGGTAGGCAGGCATGACCTTTATCCGTGGGCCTTTGGATCAGAGCGCCCGCTTTGCTACATATCGTCAGGGCAGCCTCTTTGGAAGACAGAGGGCAGGTTGTGGACAGTTGTAGAGCATCCTTCCTGGTGGTGTGTGTCGTAAGGGCTCTGACCTTGCGGAAATGGGCGGGGATGGATGGAGTGGCCTCCTGAATGGAACCTTCCCCGGGCGCCTGGGTGGTTCAGTGGGTTGAGCTTCCGACTTGGGCTCAGGTCCCGCCCTCGCGGTTCCTGAGTTCCAGCCCCGCGCTGGGCTCTGTGCCCACAGCTCAGGCCCTGGGGCCTGTTTTCAGATTCTGTGTGTGTCTCTCTCTGCTTCTCTGCCCCTCCCCCACTGGCGGTCCCTGGCTTGCCGGCTTGCTCTCTGGCTCCCTGTGTCTCCAGAGTGAAGGAACATGAACAAATAGGAAATAGAACGTTCCCCAGGGCAGGTGCTGGCCACGGGCACAGCCATTCATTCGCTGTAGTCATGAACTCGACGGTGTTCCTTTAGTGTTATCATTTGAGGTTCTTTGTTTCTTTCATTCATTCTGAGAGACGGAGAGAGAGTGGACGCACGCACGTGTGCCTGTGAGCAGGGATAGGGCAGACAGGGAGGGAGAGAGAGAGGAGGGCCAGCGGGCTCCGCATCGTTGGCGCCCACCTTGAGGTGGGGCTCCTTGTGGAGGCTCAGCCTCACAAACTGTGAGATCGTGACGTGAGCCGAGATCCAGAGCCACACGCTTTTGTTTCTTTTTTAATGTTCACGTCTGAGAGAAAGCGAGAGAGACAGAGAGAGCACAAGCGAGGGAGGGGCAGGGAGAGAGAGAGGAAACCCAGAAGGGAATCAGGTTCCAGGCTCTGAGCTGTCAGCACGGAGCACTAGGCGCGACTCAGCTCAGGAACCCTGAGAGCCTGACGTGACCCGAAGTCGGACCGTTACCCAGCTGAGTCATCCAGGCGGCCCACAGAGTTTGCAGTGTGTCTTTTCAAAAGAAAAAACAGCTACGTTTATATCTAGATCTAGCTACCTGTGTGTCCGTATGGATACCTGTGTACATACACATACGTGTCTACATATACGTACACACATTCGTGTATGTGTATATATATGTATATGCATACACACTCGCGCGCGCGCGCACACACACACACAGACGCACACAGAAACACATACACACACACACACACACACACACACACACACACACACACAAACCCCATGTAAACTGAGCCAAATGGTCTTCTCAGTGGAGACGCAGAGCCAGGAGGGAGGCATCAGCACAATGTTCAAAATGAAAGGGAAACGTCGTTCTCGTATGTATCAGTACGTGCCATGACAGGGAGACACACGTGAGGGTTCTGGTAGGACAGGAAGCTGCTCCCACGGAGAATGCAGGCAAATGGTCCCTATGGAGCCAATGGAACCCTAGTGCACTTGTGGTATGAGACCGATAAAGGAGGCCGAAAACTGGTGACCTTTCTAATGCTAGCAGAGGGCATTTGCATTTGTATAGCATGCGATCATTGACGTTGCCCCTGGGGGGAGAAGGGTTTTGCATCTCTATTCTCCTAGGTTTGCGGCTTAGTTTTCTCTTCCCTTGTGCACTTGAAAGAGTCCTGACAGGTCCTGATGGTACACAGTAAGTCCAGGTCACCAGAGTCCAGAGTCCCTTGGTGGGGCTTGTGGGATGGTGTCCTTCCCATGACCATGAAGTCCACAGACCAGTGTTGTGCTTTGGCTGTAAGTCCTGTTTCTACCAGGTCCAGTCTGGGGGTGCCTCTTTGCAAGTCCTCAGGTGAGGACACGTGATGAAGGCTGCCCATTGGGACTGGCCTTCGATGATCCATATGTCCGTGACTCCCTGCTCTCCTTCCAGGGCTGCGTAGGTTCGTGCCCTTGATGCTCCTTTCGTAGAAAGCCTCGACTGCTTGGTCTCTCTACTCCTCCTCACCCTGGACGGTAGTCCAGTGGCTCCCCTTGAATCCTCAGGCATACGTTTCCTTGCCCACCTCTGCACACTGGCCCTCCAGAGCAGGGTCGGGTACGCCTTGCGCGTTCAGTCGATGCTTGCTGCACAATCGCATGGGTGATGGCCTCTCTCTCTCTCTCTCTCTCTCTCTCTCTCTCTCCAAAAGAAAGAAACGTTGAAAAGCAATTGAAACCCAAGGAAAGAAAAATGGCACAGAGGATTTGGGATCTGTGGCACCGTGTGAAGAAAACATGGGGGTTGGGAGGTAGTGGAGGTGGACAGGCGGTTCCACAGAGTTGAAGGACGTGCCACAGTCAGCGGTGGCAGGGTGGACTTGAGGGTGGGACCGCTGGTGGTGCAGTCCAGGTAGGGCCATGGGAAGGGCATGCAGAGCTGAAAAGCACCGGCCTTTCCAGGAGAAGGGAGGTGGAAGGAGTCTCGTGTGCCCAGTGTGTCTCCCTGTCCCTTAGGGCTGCCCTTGCGGTCACGGGTCACGAGCGAGGAGGGTGCACGGCTGTAGATGTCCCCGGTTGGCGGGAATGTGAGGCAGAGTGAAGAAGAAACACAGAGGCCTAGGATGCAAGAGGGATCACTGGGTTCACGTCCAGCCACCTCCCTGGGAAACCAGCTATGCAAAAGGTTCCTGGGTCTCTTGAGGGGTGACAGGGAGGTGTCCACCTTGGGAGGAGACACCTGCCAGTCCCTGTCCCACTGGCCTGGTCTCTGGAGCCCTCTGCCTGGCTCCCGGCTGTCAGGCTGGCGGGCAGTGGGTCAGAGCATCTGGTGGGCACAGGGAGGTGCGGTGGTGCAGACCGTGGCGCCCAGGAGCTGTGCCCCCTGCGGGGGGGTAGGGGTGGGGGTGGGGGTGGGGGGATGGGGCGGCTTGGATCCTGGGCCCAAGCAGGTGTGCGGGAGCGCGCGCGCACGAGTGCGCGCATGCGCGTGGGCCGGGGCCGGAGCCCGGTGAGGGACACAGCTGAGGCTGCAGCGGCGCTGTGAGTCCTGGCTCCCAGCCCGCCTGCCGCCCCAAGCCCCCAAGTGTCTGGGCCAGCCAGGGACTGACGCCCACCTCAGCCCCCGACCGGGGACATGCTGCTGCCTGGCTCCTGCGACCCGGTAGCCATGGCATTGGCGGTAGGGGTAGCGGTAGTGCTCGCGGGAGCGCTGGCGGGAGCGCAGGCGGGGCCCCGCGTGGAGAAGACTGGGAGCCAGGAGCCTCCAGCCTCGGAGGGTGGCGGCCCTGCTGCTCCTGCTGCTTTTGGAGCCAGAGGCCTGGGAGCGGGACGCGCTTCCCGGGCGCCTCGGGGTTTGGCCGCGCTGGTGGAGTGCCAGCACTGGCTGGGGCAGAGCGCGATGCGATGCCCCCCCGGCGCCCCCCAAAGACCATCTGGGAGAAGCCTAAAGGTGGAGCCGCTGAGACCCACAGCCTCCCTCCAGGACCTGCCTCGGTCGCGGTGCTGCCAAGGTAGGGACCCTAGCGACAAGGTCGCCCGTGGCCTTCCCCCCTGCCCCTCTCTGTCTTCCCCTTCCATGAGCACCTCCCCCCCTCCCTGGTGCTCCGGGCTTCTTCTTGGGCTCCTTTGCGGCTGCGGTCTGGAGGCCTGAGGAGTGGGCTTTCTGGGTTGGACCCCGGTTCCCTGGAGGAGGAGGGCCCCAGATCGAGTAGGGGATTAGGCCCAGGCGGTGGGGAGTGTCTCAGGTCGAGAGGGGGGGCACCCTGAGTGCCCATGGAGGTCTGACTGGGTTGGTGGTTGGCGGGTGGAGGTGGGATCCTACGAAGGAAGGAACGAACTAACGAAGGAAGGCAGGAAAGCGTGGACCTGCGGTTGTGGGAAAGTGTCAAGGCAGGGTCAGGGAAGTGGCAGCAGTGAGCAGGAGGAATCATTCCTGCCTGTGAAAATGAAGTACAAGGGAGCTGAGAGTCCAGAGAAACATTCCAGGGAGAGTCGGGGTGGTGGGCCTGAGTTGCTGGAGGCCAGCAGGGGACGGTGTTGAAGGGATTGAGAGTGGAAGCAGCAGGTGAACACAGGCCTCCTGCCTCCCCCCCTCCACACCTGCTCTCCTGCCCTGCCCAGCCCCGCCGCGCCCCGCCGCGCCCAGCCCCGCCCCTGGTGGCAGAGTTGCACCCTCTGATGGGGAGGGGGAGATCTCACCCCGCTTGTGGCGAAAGGGGGTCCTCTATCATCGTGGGAGTCAATGGGACTAGGGGGTAGGAGTCTGGATTAGGGCAAGTGCAACTCCCTGTTGAGCTCTTCCTTTCTGAAGGCAATGTGCATTCCATCAGTGAACTGGGAGCCAGGGAGGCAGGAATAAGTGGCGCTTCTGTGTTTTAGAGGGTGGTGCAGACTCTTTCCTCCTTGGAGATGTGTGCTGAAGAGAACTGGGTGTTGTGGATGGCGTCCACAGTCATCTCTTTGGGACATGTTGGGTGGGAACGTCTTCTTCGCACTCTGGCGAGGAAGGTGGATGGAAAAGCTCCTTGTCCAAGGCAGACTTGTGGGTTTTGTTGTTCCTATCCGTGGGGCGTGGTGCTTCCCGTGTCCGTGGAGCGCCTCCTGTCTTGCATTCGTTCCGTGTTTCAAGAGTTTCAGTCCTTGGCAATCACATCTCCTCCGGGACTCCCCAGGCAGCACGAGGGAGCAGTGACTCGGAGCCCACCGGGTCCCTAGAAACCAGTGCGTGTGTACTGGAGCAGGCAGTGCTCCTCTCTCAGCCTCCTTTGGAAATGAGGTCTTGAGCAAACGGTCTTTCATTGCATGGGTTGTACCTCTCCCCGGTTGTTGGGGGGGGGGGGGAGTGTGTGTGCGTGAGTGTGGTGCTGTGGCCCGTGTGGAGTCCGGACCGCGTCAGGGACCCAGTTCTTTGCAAGGAATGCGTTTTGTTGCATGGGAATATCTCTGTTCACTAGAGAGTTCCAATGCTGTCTCAAAGGCTGAAACCATCCTGAAGGCAGCACCTTGACCTCACTGAAAGCAAAGGCCTAAGAGCAGAGGCTTTCCCACACTTCCATGTCGAGCTGACTGGTGCTTTATGTTTTCAGGAAGATGGTGTGGTGTAGGCCACTTGGAGCAGCTCAGGCTCCTAAGCGTCTGTTGGGTCCCCGAGGGGTGAGTTGTGTCTCTCCGGAATGAAGGAGATTATGGTGACCTTGAGTATCATTACCTTCACGATTACCGTGATTATTCTGCCTGAGTCATCGCATGGATATTGATCCATGAGCTCGCCACGTGAGAGGTTTCCTTGGTAAAGTAGTCGCCGTGCGTGTCGTCGAAAGTTGGTTGTGGTCCGAACACCTTTGATGCTTTGCAAGTCCTGAAGCGGCTCCACGGGTGTGCAGTCCCTGTTGCCATATAGGTGAGGAGGCAGAGTCTGTTGACCTGAAGCCCGTCCAAGTATCCGGGGAGATGTGCGAGGGCCTCTCCCTGAGGCACTGGGTTCCTAGCCGGCACCACCCAGAATCAGGCAGGGAGGTTTTCTTGCTGCCAGCGGGAAGTCCTGAGGAGGGAGGGGGAGCCGGACGCCGTCCGGGGAAGGAAGGGATCCCTCCCCTGCCTCACCAGCCCCAGCAGTTGCCTAGGTGCTGGCCACGAGGGAGGGGACTGCCTATGCGTGTTTGTTTTCTCCTTGGTCTTATCCCACCTTGGTAGAGCGCTTAGCCTGTTCCAGGCACTGTTCTGAGCACTTGAGAGATCTATGCCGACGACACAGAGTACCTCGGCAAGGACTCTGGTCCCCGTTCGTATTTCCAAGGGAAGATGTGAAAGAATGTGTGCCGGGGGTCACTGCTGTGAAGGGGGAGGACTCGAGCCATGAAGCCAGGCAGTGGGGCTCCACATGAGCGTGCTGCACCGCTGGCTTTCCCACTGCTGCCTGTGGAGAGGCAGGGAAAGCATTTGCACCTAGCGTGCGTGTCCTGCGAGCACAGGTGGGCTTGGAGACGTGCGTGTGCCCTCAAACGGGGAATCCAGCCAAATAGGCTCTGGGGCCTGAGTCACGCCCTCTGCGGGGAACCCTATCATTTCACATCCAGCGTGAGACACTTTGGAGAGTGACACGCGGGGCTCTTAGTGAGGGTGGCGGCACAGCGGGGGGCATGGGTCAGCGGGACCTTCCTAGGACCCCCGCCCCGGGCCCCCCCCCCCGCCCCCGGTGCTGTGCTCCCCCTGAAACCCAGGCAGGGCTGGAAGGAGGAACAGGCTGTGGATGGCACCATCCCTTCCGCAGGGAGGCTTCTTGGGAGCTGGTGACTGAGGTGACCTTTGCGAGTTCCCCCTCTGAATTGCAGGAGAAGCGGCCGAGGGCCCTCATTTCATGCGGTCCACACTCCCCGTCGCCCTGTGTGCCAGTTGCCAACGTCGCAGGCGTCCAGGTGGTGAACGTGGTCCCCGAGGAGGGGAACCCCAAGGCCGTGTCTGCGTCCTCAAATGCTGACGTTCTCTGCTTGTGTCCTGCGCCCCGGCTGGTCCGAGACCCTGAGCACAGGGCCTGCAGGAAGGGTGAAGGGTGCGAAGCTGTCTCCTGGTAGGCAGCTGCGGTGAGGTCGTGCCCGGTGGCCTGCGCTCAGCTGCAGGGCACCTTGGAACCCAAAGCCACGACGTTTCCCATGGGACAGAGTGCGCTGCAAGGGGAACCTGGGGAGTCATCAGGCCCTAAGGGTAGGCAGGCATGACCTTTATCCGTGGGCCTTTGGATCAGAGCGCCCGCTTTGCTACATATCGTCAGGGCAGCCTCTTTGGAAGACAGAGGGCAGGTTGTGGACAGTTGTAGAGCATCCTTCCTGGTGGTGTGTGTCGTAAGGGCTCTGACCTTGCGGAAATGGGCGGGGATGGATGGAGTGGCCTCCTGAATGGAACCTTCCCCGGGCGCCTGGGTGGTTCAGTGGGTTGAGCTTCCGACTTGGGCTCAGGTCCCGCCCTCGCGGTTCCTGAGTTCCAGCCCCGCGCTGGGCTCTGTGCCCACAGCTCAGGCCCTGGGGCCTGTTTTCAGATTCTGTGTGTGTCTCTCTCTGCTTCTCTGCCCCTCCCCCACTGGCGGTCCCTGGCTTGCCGGCTTGCTCTCTGGCTCCCTGTGTCTCCAGAGTGAAGAAACATGAACAAATAGGAAATAGAACGTTCCCCAGGGCAGGTGCTGGCCACGGGCACAGCCATTCATTCGCTGTAGTCATGAACTCGACGGTGTTCCTTTAGTGTTATCATTTGAGGTTCTTTGTTTCTTTCATTCATTCTGAGAGACGGAGAGAGAGTGGACGCACGCACGTGTGCCTGTGAGCAGGGATAGGGCAGACAGGGAGGGCGAGAGAGAGGAGGGCCAGCGGGCTCCGCATCGTTGGCGCCCACCTTGAGGTGGGGCTCCTTGTGGAGGCTCAGCCTCACAAACTGTGAGATCGTGACGTGAGCCGAGATCCAGAGCCACACGCTTTTGTTTCTTTTTTAATGTTCACGTCTGAGAGAAAGCGAGAGAGACAGAGAGAGCACAAGCGAGGGAGGGGCAGGGAGAGAGAGAGGAAACCCAGAAGGGAATCAGGTTCCAGGCTCTGAGCTGTCAGCCCGGAGCACTAGGCGCGACTCAGCTCAGGAACCCTGAGAGCCTGACGTGACCCGAAGTCGGACCGTTACCCAGCTGAGTCATCCAGGCGGCCCACAGAGTTTGCAGTGTGTCTTTTCAAAAGAAAGAACAGCTACGTTTATATCTAGATCTAGCTACCTGTGTGTCCGTATGGATACCTGTGTACATACACATACGTGTCTACATATACGTACACACATTCGTGTATGTGTATATATATGTATATGCATACACACTCGCGCGCGCGCGCACACACACACACAGACGCACGCAGAAACACATACACACACACACACACACACACACACACACACACACACACAAACCCCATGTAAACTGAGCCAAATGGTCTTCTCAGTGGAGACGCAGAGCCAGGAGGGAGGCATCAGCACAATGTTCAAAATGAACGGGAAACGTCGTCCTCGTATGTATCAGTACGTGCCATGACAGGGAGACACACGTGAGGGTTCTGGTAGGACAGGAAGCTGCTCCCACGGAGAATGCAGGCAAATGGTCCCTATGGAGCCAATGGAACCCTAGTGCACTTGTGGTATGAGACCGATAAAGGAGGCCGAAAACTGGTGACCTTTCTAATGCTAGCAGAGGGCATTTGCATTTGTATAGCATGCGATCATTGACGTTGCCCCTGGGGGGAGAAGGGTTTTGCATCTCTAGTCTCCTAGGTTTGCGGCTTAGTTTTCTCTTCCCTTGTGCACTTGAAAGAGTCCTGACAGGTCCTGTTGGTACACAGTAAGTGCAGGTCACCAGAGTCCAGAGTCCCTTGGTGGGGCTTGTGGGATGGTGTCCTTCCCATGACCATGAAGTCCACAGACCAGTGTTGTGCTTTGGCTGTAAGTCCTGTTTCTACCAGGTCCAGTCTGGGGGTGCCTCTTTGCAAGTCCTCAGGTGAGGACACGTGATGAAGGCTGCCCATTGGGACTGGCCTTCGATGATCCATATGTCCGTGACTCCCTGCTCTCCTTCCAGGGCTGCGTAGGTTCGTGCCCTTGATGCTCCTTTCGTAGAAAGCCTCGACTGCTTGGTCTCTCTACTCCTCCTCACCCTGGACGGTAGTCCAGTGGCTCCCCTTGAATCCTCAGGCATACGTTTCCTTGCCCACCTCTGCACACTGGCCCTCCAGAGCAGGGTCGGGTACGCCTTGCGCGTTCAGTCGATGCTTGCTGCACAATCGCATGGGTGATGGCCTCTCTCTTTCTCTCTCTCTCTCTCTCTCTCTCTCTCTCTCTCTCTCTCTCTCTCTCTCCAAAAGAAAGAAACGTTGAGAAGCAATTGAAACCCAAGGAAAGAAAAATGGCACAGAGGATTTGGGATCTGTGGCACCGTGTGAAGAAAACATGGGGGTTGGGAGGTAGTGGAGGTGGACAGGCGGTTCCACAGAGTTGAAGGACGTGCCACAGTCAGCGGTGGCAGGGTGGACTTGAGGGTGGGACCGCTGGTGGTGCAGTCCAGGTAGGGCCATGGGAAGGGCATGCAGAGCTGAAAAGCACCGGCCTTTCCAGGAGAAGGGAGGTGGAAGGAGTCTCGTGTGCCCAGTGTGTCTCCCTGTCCCTTAGGGCTGCCCTTGCGGTCACGGGTCACGAGCGAGGAGGGTGCACGGCTGTAGATGTCCCCGGTTGGCGGGAATGTGAGGCAGAGTGAAGAAGAAACACAGAGGCCTAGGATGCAAGAGGGATCACTGGGTTCACGTCCAGCCACCTCCCTGGGAAACCAGCTATGCAAAAGGTTCCTGGGTCTCTTGAGGGGTGACAGGGAGGTGTCCACCTTGGGAGGAGACACCTGCCAGTCCCTGTCCCACTGGCCTGGTCTCTGGAGCCCTCTGCCTGGCTCCCGGCTGTCAGGCTGGCGGGCAGTGGGTCAGAGCATCTGGTGGGCACAGGGAGGTGCGGTGGTGCAGACCGTGGCGCCCAGGAGCTGTGCCCCCTGCGGGGGGGTAGGGGTGGGGGTGGGGGTGGGGGTGGGGGGATGGGCGGCTTGGGTCCTGGGCCCTAGCAGGTGTGCGGGAGCGCGCGCACGAGTGTGCGCATGCGCACGAGTGCGCGCATGCGCGTGGGCCAGGGCCGGAGCCCGGTGAGGGACACAGCTGAGGCTGCAGCGGCGCTGTGAGTCCTGGCTCCCAGCCCGCCTGCCGCCCCAAGCCCCCAAGTGTCTGGGCCAGCCAGGGACTGACGCCCACCTCAGCCCCCGACCGGGGACATGCTGCTGCCTGGCTCCTGCGACCCGGTAGCCATGGCATTGGCGGTAGGGGTAGCGGTAGTGCTCGCGGGAGCGCTGGCGGGAGCGCAGGCGGGGCCCCGCGTGGAGAAGACTGGGAGCCACGAGCCTCCAGCCTCGGAGGGTGGCGGCCCTGCTGCTCCTGCTGCTTTTGGAGCCAGAGGCCTGGGAGCGGGACGCGCTTCCCGGGCGCCTCGGGGTTTGGCCGCGCTGGTGGAGTGCCAGCACTGGCTGGGGCAGAGCGCGATGCGATGCCCCCCCGGCGCCCCCCAAAGACCATCTGGGAGAAGCCTAAAGGTGGAGCCGCTGAGACCCACAGCCTCCCTCCAGGACCTGCCTCGGTCGCGGTGCTGCCAAGGTAGGGACCCTAGCGACAAGGTCGCCCGTGGCCTTCCCCCCTGTCCCTCTCTGTCTTCCCCTTCCATGAGCACCTCCCTCCCTCCCTGGTGCTCCGGGCTTCTTCTTGGGCTCCCTTGCGGCTGCGGTCTGGAGGCCTGAGGAGTGGGCTTTCTGGGTTGGACCCCGGTTCCCTGGAGGAGGAGGGCCCCAGATCGAGTAGGGGATTAGGCCCAGGCGGTGGGGAGTGTCTCAGGTCGAGAGGGTGGGGCACCCTGAGTGCCCATGGAGGTCTGACTGGGTTGGTGGTTGGCGGGTGGAGGTGGGATCCTACGAAGGAAGGAACGAACTAACGAAGGAAGGCAGGAAAGCGTGGACCTGCGGTTGTGGGAAAGTGTCAAGGCAGGGTCAGGGAAGTGGCAGCAGTGAGCAGGAGGAATCATTCCTGCCTGTGAAAATGAAGTACAAGGGAGCTGAGAGTCCAGAGAAACATTCCAGGGAGAGTCGGGGTGGTGGGCCTGAGTTGCTGGAGGCCAGCAGGGGACGGTGTTGAAGGGATTGAGAGTGGAAGCAGCAGGTGAACACAGGCCTCCTGCCTCCCCCCCTCCACACCTGCTCTCCTGCCCTGCCCAGCCCCGCCGCGCCCCGCCCCGTCCCTGGTGGCAGAGTTGCACCCTCTGATGGGGAGGGGGAGATCTCACCCCGCTTGTGGCGAAAGGGGGTCCTCTATCATCGTGGGAGTCAATGGGACTAGGGGGTAGGAGTCTGGATTAGGGCAAGTGCAACTCCCTGTTGAGCTCTTCCTTTCTGAAGGCCATGTGCATTCCATCAGTGAACTGGGAGCCAGGGAGGCAGGAATAAGTGGCGCTTCTGTGTTTTAGAGGGTGGTGCAGACTCTTTCCTCCTTGGAGATGTGTGCTGAAGAGAACTGGGTGTTGTGGATGGCGTCCACAGTCATCTCTTTGGGACATGTTGGGTGGGAACGTCTTCTTCGCACTCTGGCGAGGAAGGTGGATGGAAAAGCTCCTTGTCCAAGGCAGACTTGTGGGTTTTGTTGTTCCTATCGGTGGGGCGTGGTGCTTCCCGTTTGCGTGGAGCGCCTCCTGTCTTGCATTCCTTCCGTGTTTCAAGAGTTTCAGTCCTTGGCAATCACATCTCCTCCGGGACTCCCCAGGCAGCACGAGGGAGCAGTGACTCGGAGCCCACCGGGTCCCTAGAAACCAGTGCGTGTGTACTGGAGCAGGCAGTGCTCCTCTCTCAGCCTCCTTTGGAAATGAGGTCTTGAGCAAACGGTCTTTCATTGCATGGGTTGTACCTCTCCCCGGTTGTTGGGGGGGGGGGGAGTGTGTGTGCGTGAGTGTGGTGCTGTGGCCCGTGTGGAGTCCGGACCGCGTCAGGGACCCAGTTCTTTGCAAGGAATGCGTTTTGTTGCATGGGAATATCTCTGTTCACTAGAGAGTTCCAATGCTGTCTCAAAGGCTGAAACCATCCTGAAGGCAGCACCTTGACCTCACTGAAAGCAAAGGCCTAAGAGCAGAGGCTTTCCCACACTTCCATGTCGAGCTGACTGGTGCTTTATGTTTTCAGGAAGATGGTGTGGTGTAGGCCACTTGGAGCAGCTCAGGCTCCTAAGCGTCTGTTGGGTCCCCGAGGGGTGAGTTGTGTCTCTCCGGAATGAAGGAGATTATGGTGACCTTGAGTATCATTACCTTCACGATTACCGTGATTATTCTGCCTGAGTCATCGCATGGATATTGATCCATGAGCTCGCCACGTGAGAGGTTTCCTTGGTAAAGTAGTCGCCGTGCGTGTCGTCGAAAGTTGGTTGTGGTCCGAACACCTTTGATGCTTTGCAAGTCCTGAAGCGGCTCCACGGGTGTGCAGTCCCTGTTGCCATATAGGTGAGGAGGCAGAGTCTGTTGACCTGAAGCCCGTCCAAGTATCCGGGGAGATGTGCGAGGGCCTCTCCCTGAGGCACTGGGTTCCTAGCCGGCACCACCCAGCATCAGGCAGGGAGGTTTTCTTGCTGCCAGCGGGAAGTCCTGAGGAGGGAGGGGGAGCCGGACGCCGTCCGGGGAAGGAAGGGATCCCTCCCCTGCCTCACCAGCCCCAGCAGTTGCCTAGGTGCTGGCCACGAGGGAGGGGACTGCCTATGCGTGTTTGTTTTCTCCTTGGTCTTATCCCACCTTGGTAGAGCGCTTAGCCTGTTCCAGGCACTGTTCTGAGCACTTGAGAGATCTATGCCGACGACACAGAGTACCTCGGCAAGGACTCTGGTCCCCGTTCGTATTTCCAAGGGAAGATGTGAAAGAATGTGTGCCGGGGGTCACTGCTGTGAAGGGGGAGGACTCGAGCCATGAAGCCAGGCAGTGGGGCTCCACATGAGCGTGCTGCACCGCTGGCTTTCCCACTGCTGCCTGTGGAGAGGCAGGGAAAGCATTTGCACCTAGCGTGCGTGTCCTGCGAGCACAGGTGGGCTTGGAGACGTGCGTGTGCCCTCAAACGGGGAATCCAGCCAAATAGGCTCTGGGGCCTGAGTCACGCCCTCTGCGGGGAACCCTATCATTTCACATCCAGCGTGAGACACTTTGGAGAGTGACACGCGGGGCTCTTAGTGAGGGTGGCGGCACAGCGGGGGGCATGGGTCAGCGGGACCTTCCTAGGACCCCCGCCCCGGCCCCCCCCCCGCCCCCGGTGCTGTGCTCCCCCTGAAACCCAGGCAGGGCTGGAAGGAGGAACAGGCTGTGGATGGCACCATCCCTTCCGCAGGGAGGCTTCTTGGGAGCTGGTGACTGAGGTGACCTTTGCGAGTTCCCCCTCTGAATTGCAGGAGAAGCGGCCGAGGGCCCTCATTTCATGCGGTCCACACTCCCCGTCGCCCTGTGTGCCAGTTGCCAACGTCGCAGGCGTCCAGGTGGTGAACGTGGTCCCCGAGGAGGGGAACCCCAAGGCCGTGTCTGCGTCCTCAAATGCTGACGTTCTCTGCTTGTGTCCTGCGCCCCGGCTGGTCCGAGACCCTGAGCACAGGGCCTGCAGGAAGGGTGAAGGGTGCGAAGCTGTCTCCTGGTAGGCAGCTGCGGTGAGGTCGTGCCCGGTGGCCTGCGCTCAGCTGCAGGGCACCTTGGAACCCAAAGCCACGACGTTTCCCATGGGACAGAGTGCGCTGCAAGGGGAACCTGGGGAGTCATCAGGCCCTAAGGGTAGGCAGGCATGACCTTTATCCGTGGGCCTTTGGATCAGAGCGCCCGCTTTGCTACATATCGTCAGGGCAGCCTCTTTGGAAGACAGAGGGCAGGTTGTGGACAGTTGTAGAGCATCCTTCCTGGTGGTGTGTGTCGTAAGGGCTCTGACCTTGCGGAAATGGGCGGGGATGGATGGAGTGGCCTCCTGAATGGAACCTTCCCCGGGCGCCTGGGTGGTTCAGTGGGTTGAGCTTCCGACTTGGGCTCAGGTCCCGCCCTCGCGGTTCCTGAGTTCCAGCCCCGCGCTGGGCTCTGTGCCCACAGCTCAGGCCCTGGGGCCTGTTTTCAGATTCTGTGTGTGTCTCTCTCTGCTTCTCTGCCCCTCCCCCACTGGCGGTCCCTGGCTTGCCGGCTTGCTCTCTGGCTCCCTGTGTCTCCAGAGTGAAGAAACATGAACAAATAGGAAATAGAACGTTCCCCAGGGCAGGTGCTGGCCACGGGCACAGCCATTCATTCGCTGTAGTCATGAACTCGACGGTGTTCCTTTAGTGTTATCATTTGAGGTTCTTTGTTTCTTTCATTCATTCTGAGAGACGGAGAGAGAGTGGACGCACGCACGTGTGCCTGTGAGCAGGGATAGGGCAGACAGGGAGGGCGAGAGAGAGGAGGGCCAGCGGGCTCCGCATCGTTGGCGCCCACCTTGAGGTGGGGCTCCTTGTGGAGGCTCAGCCTCACCAACTGTGAGATCGTGACGTGAGCCGAGATCCAGAGCCACACGCTTTTGTTTCTTTTTTAATGTTCACGTCTGAGAGAAAGCGAGAGAGACAGAGAGAGCACAAGCGAGGGAGGGGCAGGGAGAGAGAGAGGAAACCCAGAAGGGAATCAGGTTCCAGGCTCTGAGCTGTCAGCCCGGAGCACTAGGCGCGACTCAGCTCAGGAACCCTGAGAGCCTGACGTGACCCGAAGTCGGACCGTTACCCAGCTGAGTCATCCAGGCGGCCCACAGAGTTTGCAGTGTGTCTTTTCAAAAGAAAGAACAGCTACGTTTATATCTAGATCTAGCTACCTGTGTGTCCGTATGGATACCTGTGTACATACACATACGTGTCTACATATACGTACACACATTCGTGTATGTGTATATATATGTATATGCATACACACTCGCGCGCGCGCGCACACACACACAGACGCACGCAGAAACACATACACACACACACACACACACACACACACACACACACACACACACACAAACCCCATGTAAACTGAGCCAAATGGTCTTCTCAGTGGAGACGCAGAGCCAGGAGGGAGGCATCAGCACAATGTTCAAAATGAACGGGAAACGTCGTCCTCGTATGTATCAGTACGTGCCATGACAGGGAGACACACGTGAGGGTTCTGGTAGGACAGGAAGCTGCTCCCACGGAGAATGCAGGCAAATGGTCCCTATGGAGCCAATGGAACCCTAGTGCACTTGTGGTATGAGACCGATAAAGGAGGCCGAAAACTGGTGACCTTTCTAATGCTAGCAGAGGGCATTTGCATTTGTATAGCATGCGATCATTGACGTTGCCCCTGGGGGGAGAAGGGTTTTGCATCTCTAGTCTCCTAGGTTTGCGGCTTAGTTTTCTCTTCCCTTGTGCACTTGAAAGAGTCCTGACAGGTCCTGTTGGTACACAGTAAGTGCAGGTCACCAGAGTCCAGAGTCCCTTGGTGGGGCTTGTGGGATGGTGTCCTTCCCATGACCATGAAGTCCACAGACCAGTGTTGTGCTTTGGCTGTAAGTCCTGTTTCTACCAGGTCCAGTCTGGGGGTGCCTCTTTGCAAGTCCTCAGGTGAGGACACGTGATGAAGGCTGCCCATTGGGACTGGCCTTCGATGATCCATATGTCCGTGACTCCCTGCTCTCCTTCCAGGGCTGCGTAGGTTCGTGCCCTTGATGCTCCTTTCGTAGAAAGCCTCGACTGCTTGGTCTCTCTACTCCTCCTCACCCTGGACGGTAGTCCAGTGGCTCCCCTTGAATCCTCAGGCATACGTTTCCTTGCCCACCTCTGCACACTGGCCCTCCAGAGCAGGGTCGGGTACGCCTTGCGCGTTCAGTCGATGCTTGCTGCACAATCGCATGGGTGATGGCCTCTCTCTTTCTCTCTCTCTCTCTCTCTCTCTCTCTCTCTCTCTCTCTCTCTCTCTCTCTCTCCAAAAGAAAGAAACGTTGAGAAGCAATTGAAACCCAAGGAAAGAAAAATGGCACAGAGGATTTGGGATCTGTGGCACCGTGTGAAGAAAACATGGGGGTTGGGAGGTAGTGGAGGTGGACAGGCGGTTCCACAGAGTTGAAGGACGTGCCACAGTCAGCGGTGGCAGGGTGGACTTGAGGGTGGGACCGCTGGTGGTGCAGTCCAGGTAGGGCCATGGGAAGGGCATGCAGAGCTGAAAAGCACCGGCCTTTCCAGGAGAAGGGAGGTGGAAGGAGTCTCGTGTGCCCAGTGTGTCTCCCTGTCCCTTAGGGCTGCCCTTGCGGTCACGGGTCACGAGCGAGGAGGGTGCACGGCTGTAGATGTCCCCGGTTGGCGGGAATGTGAGGCAGAGTGAAGAAGAAACACAGAGGCCTAGGATGCAAGAGGGATCACTGGGTTCACGTCCAGCCACCTCCCTGGGAAACCAGCTATGCAAAAGGTTCCTGGGTCTCTTGAGGGGTGACAGGGAGGTGTCCACCTTGGGAGGAGACACCTGCCAGTCCCTGTCCCACTGGCCTGGTCTCTGGAGCCCTCTGCCTGGCTCCCGGCTGTCAGGCTGGCGGGCAGTGGGTCAGAGCATCTGGTGGGCACAGGGAGGTGCGGTGGTGCAGACCGTGGCGCCCAGGAGCTGTGCCCCCTGCGGGGGGGTAGGGGTGGGGGTGGGGGTGGGGGTGGGGGGATGGGCGGCTTGGGTCCTGGGCCCTAGCAGGTGTGCGGGAGCGCGCGCACGAGTGTGCGCATGCGCACGAGTGCGCGCATGCGCGTGGGCCAGGGCCGGAGCCCGGTGAGGGACACAGCTGAGGCTGCAGCGGCGCTGTGAGTCCTGGCTCCCAGCCCGCCTGCCGCCCCAAGCCCCCAAGTGTCTGGGCCAGCCAGGGACTGACGCCCACCTCAGCCCCCGACCGGGGACATGCTGCTGCCTGGCTCCTGCGACCCGGTAGCCATGGCATTGGCGGTAGGGGTAGCGGTAGTGCTCGCGGGAGCGCTGGCGGGAGCGCAGGCGGGGCCCCGCGTGGAGAAGACTGGGAGCCACGAGCCTCCAGCCTCGGAGGGTGGCGGCCCTGCTGCTCCTGCTGCTTTTGGAGCCAGAGGCCTGGGAGCGGGACGCGCTTCCCGGGCGCCTCGGGGTTTGGCCGCGCTGGTGGAGTGCCAGCACTGGCTGGGGCAGAGCGCGATGCGATGCCCCCCCGGCGCCCCCCAAAGACCATCTGGGAGAAGCCTAAAGGTGGAGCCGCTGAGACCCACAGCCTCCCTCCAGGACCTGCCTCGGTCGCGGTGCTGCCAAGGTAGGGACCCTAGCGACAAGGTCGCCCGTGGCCTTCCCCCCTGTCCCTCTCTGTCTTCCCCTTCCATGAGCACCTCCCTCCCTCCCTGGTGCTCCGGGCTTCTTCTTGGGCTCCCTTGCGGCTGCGGTCTGGAGGCCTGAGGAGTGGGCTTTCTGGGTTGGACCCCGGTTCCCTGGAGGAGGAGGGCCCCAGATCGAGTAGGGGATTAGGCCCAGGCGGTGGGGAGTGTCTCAGGTCGAGAGGGTGGGGCACCCTGAGTGCCCATGGAGGTCTGACTGGGTTGGTGGTTGGCGGGTGGAGGTGGGATCCTACGAAGGAAGGAACGAACTAACGAAGGAAGGCAGGAAAGCGTGGACCTGCGGTTGTGGGAAAGTGTCAAGGCAGGGTCAGGGAAGTGGCAGCAGTGAGCAGGAGGAATCATTCCTGCCTGTGAAAATGAAGTACAAGGGAGCTGAGAGTCCAGAGAAACATTCCAGGGAGAGTCGGGGTGGTGGGCCTGAGTTGCTGGAGGCCAGCAGGGGACGGTGTTGAAGGGATTGAGAGTGGAAGCAGCAGGTGAACACAGGCCTCCTGCCTCCCCCCCTCCACACCTGCTCTCCTGCCCTGCCCAGCCCCGCCGCGCCCCGCCCCGTCCCTGGTGGCAGAGTTGCACCCTCTGATGGGGAGGGGGAGATCTCACCCCGCTTGTGGCGAAAGGGGGTCCTCTATCATCGTGGGAGTCAATGGGACTAGGGGGTAGGAGTCTGGATTAGGGCAAGTGCAACTCCCTGTTGAGCTCTTCCTTTCTGAAGGCCATGTGCATTCCATCAGTGAACTGGGAGCCAGGGAGGCAGGAATAAGTGGCGCTTCTGTGTTTTAGAGGGTGGTGCAGACTCTTTCCTCCTTGGAGATGTGTGCTGAAGAGAACTGGGTGTTGTGGATGGCGTCCACAGTCATCTCTTTGGGACATGTTGGGTGGGAACGTCTTCTTCGCACTCTGGCGAGGAAGGTGGATGGAAAAGCTCCTTGTCCAAGGCAGACTTGTGGGTTTTGTTGTTCCTATCGGTGGGGCGTGGTGCTTCCCGTTTGCGTGGAGCGCCTCCTGTCTTGCATTCCTTCCGTGTTTCAAGAGTTTCAGTCCTTGGCAATCACATCTCCTCCGGGACTCCCCAGGCAGCACGAGGGAGCAGTGACTCGGAGCCCACCGGGTCCCTAGAAACCAGTGCGTGTGTACTGGAGCAGGCAGTGCTCCTCTCTCAGCCTCCTTTGGAAATGAGGTCTTGAGCAAACGGTCTTTCATTGCATGGGTTGTACCTCTCCCCGGTTGTTGGGGGGGGGGGAGTGTGTGTGTGCGTGAGTGTGGTGCTGTGGCCCGTGTGGAGTCCGGACCGCGTCAGGGACCCAGTTCTTTGCAAGGAATGCGTTTTGTTGCATGGGAATATCTCTGTTCACTAGAGAGTTCCAATGCTGTCTCAAAGGCTGAAACCATCCTGAAGGCAGCACCTTGACCTCACTGAAAGCAAAGGCCTAAGAGCAGAGGCTTTCCCACACTTCCATGTCGAGCTGACTGGTGCTTTATGTTTTCAGGAAGATGGTGTGGTGTAGGCCACTTGGAGCAGCTCAGGCTCCTAAGCGTCTGTTGGGTCCCCGAGGGGTGAGTTGTGTCTCTCCGGAATGAAGGAGATTATGGTGACCTTGAGTATCATTACCTTCACGATTACCGTGATTATTCTGCCTGAGTCATCGCATGGATATTGATCCATGAGCTCGCCACGTGAGAGGTTTCCTTGGTAAAGTAGTCGCCGTGCGTGTCGTCGAAAGTTGGTTGTGGTCCGAACACCTTTGATGCTTTGCAAGTCCTGAAGCGGCTCCACGGGTGTGCAGTCCCTGTTGCCATATAGGTGAGGAGGCAGAGTCTGTTGACCTGAAGCCCGTCCAAGTATCCGGGGAGATGTGCGAGGGCCTCTCCCTGAGGCACTGGGTTCCTAGCGGGCACCACCCAGCATCAGGCAGGGAGGTTTTCTTGCTGCCAGCGGGAAGTCCTGAGGAGGGAGGGGGAGCCGGACGCCGTCCGGGGAAGGAAGGGATCCCTCCCCTGCCTCACCAGCCCCAGCAGTTGCCTAGGTGCTGGCCACGAGGGAGGGGACTGCCTATGCGTGTTTGTTTTCTCCTTGGTCTTATCCCACCTTGGTAGAGCGCTTAGCCTGTTCCAGGCACTGTTCTGAGCACTTGAGAGATCTATGCCGACGACACAGAGTACCTCGGCAAGGACTCTGGTCCCCGTTCGTATTTCCAAGGGAAGATGTGAAAGAATGTGTGCCGGGGGTCACTGCTGTGAAGGGGGAGGACTCGAGCCATGAAGCCAGGCAGTGGGGCTCCACATGAGCGTGCTGCACCGCTGGCTTTCCCACTGCTGCCTGTGGAGAGGCAGGGAAAGCATTTGCACCTAGCGTGCGTGTCCTGCGAGCACAGGTGGGCTTGGAGACGTGCGTGTGCCCTCAAACGGGGAATCCAGCCAAATAGGCTCTGGGGCCTGAGTCACGCCCTCTGCGGGGAACCCTATCATTTCACATCCAGCGTGAGACACTTTGGAGAGTGACACGCGGGGCTCTTAGTGAGGGTGGCGGCACAGCGGGGGGCATGGGTCAGCGGGACCTTCCTAGGACCCCCGCCCCGGCCCCCCCCCGCCCCCCGGTGCTGTGCTCCCCCTGAAACCCAGGCAGGGCTGGAAGGAGGAACAGGCTGTGGATGGCACCATCCCTTCCGCAGGGAGGCTTCTTGGGAGCTGGTGACTGAGGTGACCTTTGCGAGTTCCCCCTCTGAATTGCAGGAGAAGCGGCCGAGGGCCCTCATTTCATGCGGTCCACACTCCCCGTCGCCCTGTGTGCCAGTTGCCAACGTCGCAGGCGTCCAGGTGGTGAACGTGGTCCCCGAGGAGGGGAACCCCAAGGCCGTGTCTGCGTCCTCAAATGCTGACGTTCTCTGCTTGTGTCCTGCGCCCCGGCTGGTCCGAGACCCTGAGCACAGGGCCTGCAGGAAGGGTGAAGGGTGCGAAGCTGTCTCCTGGTAGGCAGCTGCGGTGAGGTCGTGCCCGGTGGCCTGCGCTCAGCTGCAGGGCACCTTGGAACCCAAAGCCACGACGTTTCCCATGGGACAGAGTGCGCTGCAAGGGGAACCTGGGGAGTCATCAGGCCCTAAGGGTAGGCAGGCATGACCTTTATCCGTGGGCCTTTGGATCAGAGCGCCCGCTTTGCTACATATCGTCAGGGCAGCCTCTTTGGAAGACAGAGGGCAGGTTGTGGACAGTTGTAGAGCATCCTTCCTGGTGGTGTGTGTCGTAAGGGCTCTGACCTTGCGGAAATGGGCGGGGATGGATGGAGTGGCCTCCTGAATGGAACCTTCCCCGGGCGCCTGGGTGGTTCAGTGGGTTGAGCTTCCGACTTGGGCTCAGGTCCCGCCCTCGCGGTTCCTGAGTTCCAGCCCCGCGCTGGGCTCTGTGCCCACAGCTCAGGCCCTGGGGCCTGTTTTCAGATTCTGTGTGTGTCTCTCTCTGCTTCTCTGCCCCTCCCCCACTGGCGGTCCCTGGCTTGCCGGCTTGCTCTCTGGCTCCCTGTGTCTCCAGAGTGAAGAAACATGAACAAATAGGAAATAGAACGTTCCCCAGGGCAGGTGCTGGCCACGGGCACAGCCATTCATTCGCTGTAGTCATGAACTCGACGGTGTTCCTTTAGTGTTATCATTTGAGGTTCTTTGTTTCTTTCATTCATTCTGAGAGACGGAGAGAGAGTGGACGCACGCACGTGTGCCTGTGAGCAGGGATAGGGCAGACAGGGAGGGCGAGAGAGAGGAGGGCCAGCGGGCTCCGCATCGTTGGCGCCCACCTTGAGGTGGGGCTCCTTGTGGAGGCTCAGCCTCACCAACTGTGAGATCGTGACGTGAGCCGAGATCCAGAGCCACACGCTTTTGTTTCTTTTTTAATGTTCACGTCTGAGAGAAAGCGAGAGAGACAGAGAGAGCACAAGCGAGGGAGGGGCAGGGAGAGAGAGAGGAAACCCAGAAGGGAATCAGGTTCCAGGCTCTGAGCTGTCAGCCCGGAGCACTAGGCGCGACTCAGCTCAGGAACCCTGAGAGCCTGACGTGACCCGAAGTCGGACCGTTACCCAGCTGAGTCATCCAGGCGGCCCACAGAGTTTGCAGTGTGTCTTTTCAAAAGAAAGAACAGCTACGTTTATATCTAGATCTAGCTACCTGTGTGTCCGTATGGATACCTGTGTACATACACATACGTGTCTACATATACGTACACACATTCGTGTATGTGTATATATATGTATATGCATACACACTCGCGCGCGCGCGCACACACACACAGACGCACGCAGAAACACATACACACACACACACACACACACACACACACACACACACACAAACCCCATGTAAACTGAGCCAAATGGTCTTCTCAGTGGAGACGCAGAGCCAGGAGGGAGGCATCAGCACAATGTTCAAAATGAACGGGAAACGTCGTCCTCGTATGTATCAGTACGTGCCATGACAGGGAGACACACGTGAGGGTTCTGGTAGGACAGGAAGCTGCTCCCACGGAGAATGCAGGCAAATGGTCCCTATGGAGCCAATGGAACCCTAGTGCACTTGTGGTATGAGACCGATAAAGGAGGCCGAAAACTGGTGACCTTTCTAATGCTAGCAGAGGGCATTTGCATTTGTATAGCATGCGATCATTGACGTTGCCCCTGGGGGGAGAAGGGTTTTGCATCTCTAGTCTCCTAGGTTTGCGGCTTAGTTTTCTCTTCCCTTGTGCACTTGAAAGAGTCCTGACAGGTCCTGTTGGTACACAGTAAGTGCAGGTCACCAGAGTCCAGAGTCCCTTGGTGGGGCTTGTGGGATGGTGTCCTTCCCATGACCATGAAGTCCACAGACCAGTGTTGTGCTTTGGCTGTAAGTCCTGTTTCTACCAGGTCCAGTCTGGGGGTGCCTCTTTGCAAGTCCTCAGGTGAGGACACGTGATGAAGGCTGCCCATTGGGACTGGCCTTCGATGATCCATATGTCCGTGACTCCCTGCTCTCCTTCCAGGGCTGCGTAGGTTCGTGCCCTTGATGCTCCTTTCGTAGAAAGCCTCGACTGCTTGGTCTCTCTACTCCTCCTCACCCTGGACGGTAGTCCAGTGGCTCCCCTTGAATCCTCAGGCATACGTTTCCTTGCCCACCTCTGCACACTGGCCCTCCAGAGCAGGGTCGGGTACGCCTTGCGCGTTCAGTCGATGCTTGCTGCACAATCGCATGGGTGATGGCCTCTCTCTTTCTCTCTCTCTCTCTCTCTCTCTCTCTCTCTCTCTCTCTCTCTCTCTCTCCAAAAGAAAGAAACGTTGAGAAGCAATTGAAACCCAAGGAAAGAAAAATGGCACAGAGGATTTGGGATCTGTGGCACCGTGTGAAGAAAACATGGGGGTTGGGAGGTAGTGGAGGTGGACAGGCGGTTCCACAGAGTTGAAGGACGTGCCACAGTCAGCGGTGGCAGGGTGGACTTGAGGGTGGGACCGCTGGTGGTGCAGTCCAGGTAGGGCCATGGGAAGGGCATGCAGAGCTGAAAAGCACCGGCCTTTCCAGGAGAAGGGAGGTGGAAGGAGTCTCGTGTGCCCAGTGTGTCTCCCTGTCCCTTAGGGCTGCCCTTGCGGTCACGGGTCACGAGCGAGGAGGGTGCACGGCTGTAGATGTCCCCGGTTGGCGGGAATGTGAGGCAGAGTGAAGAAGAAACACAGAGGCCTAGGATGCAAGAGGGATCACTGGGTTCACGTCCAGCCACCTCCCTGGGAAACCAGCTATGCAAAAGGTTCCTGGGTCTCTTGAGGGGTGACAGGGAGGTGTCCACCTTGGGAGGAGACACCTGCCAGTCCCTGTCCCACTGGCCTGGTCTCTGGAGCCCTCTGCCTGGCTCCCGGCTGTCAGGCTGGCGGGCAGTGGGTCAGAGCATCTGGTGGGCACAGGGAGGTGCGGTGGTGCAGACCGTGGCGCCCAGGAGCTGTGCCCCCTGCGGGGGGGTAGGGGTGGGGGTGGGGGTGGGGGTGGGGGGATGGGCGGCTTGGGTCCTGGGCCCTAGCAGGTGTGCGGGAGCGCGCGCACGAGTGTGCGCATGCGCACGAGTGCGCGCATGCGCGTGGGCCAGGGCCGGAGCCCGGTGAGGGACACAGCTGAGGCTGCAGCGGCGCTGTGAGTCCTGGCTCCCAGCCCGCCTGCCGCCCCAAGCCCCCAAGTGTCTGGGCCAGCCAGGGACTGACGCCCACCTCAGCCCCCGACCGGGGACATGCTGCTGCCTGGCTCCTGCGACCCGGTAGCCATGGCATTGGCGGTAGGGGTAGCGGTAGTGCTCGCGGGAGCGCTGGCGGGAGCGCAGGCGGGGCCCCGCGTGGAGAAGACTGGGAGCCACGAGCCTCCAGCCTCGGAGGGTGGCGGCCCTGCTGCTCCTGCTGCTTTTGGAGCCAGAGGCCTGGGAGCGGGACGCGCTTCCCGGGCGCCTCGGGGTTTGGCCGCGCTGGTGGAGTGCCAGCACTGGCTGGGGCAGAGCGCGATGCGATGCCCCCCCGGCGCCCCCCAAAGACCATCTGGGAGAAGCCTAAAGGTGGAGCCGCTGAGACCCACAGCCTCCCTCCAGGACCTGCCTCGGTCGCGGTGCTGCCAAGGTAGGGACCCTAGCGACAAGGTCGCCCGTGGCCTTCCCCCCTGTCCCTCTCTGTCTTCCCCTTCCATGAGCACCTCCCTCCCTCCCTGGTGCTCCGGGCTTCTTCTTGGGCTCCCTTGCGGCTGCGGTCTGGAGGCCTGAGGAGTGGGCTTTCTGGGTTGGACCCCGGTTCCCTGGAGGAGGAGGGCCCCAGATCGAGTAGGGGATTAGGCCCAGGCGGTGGGGAGTGTCTCAGGTCGAGAGGGTGGGGCACCCTGAGTGCCCATGGAGGTCTGACTGGGTTGGTGGTTGGCGGGTGGAGGTGGGATCCTACGAAGGAAGGAACGAACTAACGAAGGAAGGCAGGAAAGCGTGGACCTGCGGTTGTGGGAAAGTGTCAAGGCAGGGTCAGGGAAGTGGCAGCAGTGAGCAGGAGGAATCATTCCTGCCTGTGAAAATGAAGTACAAGGGAGCTGAGAGTCCAGAGAAACATTCCAGGGAGAGTCGGGGTGGTGGGCCTGAGTTGCTGGAGGCCAGCAGGGGACGGTGTTGAAGGGATTGAGAGTGGAAGCAGCAGGTGAACACAGGCCTCCTGCCTCCCCCCCTCCACACCTGCTCTCCTGCCCTGCCCAGCCCCGCCGCGCCCCGCCCCGTCCCTGGTGGCAGAGTTGCACCCTCTGATGGGGAGGGGGAGATCTCACCCCGCTTGTGGCGAAAGGGGGTCCTCTATCATCGTGGGAGTCAATGGGACTAGGGGGTAGGAGTCTGGATTAGGGCAAGTGCAACTCCCTGTTGAGCTCTTCCTTTCTGAAGGCCATGTGCATTCCATCAGTGAACTGGGAGCCAGGGAGGCAGGAATAAGTGGCGCTTCTGTGTTTTAGAGGGTGGTGCAGACTCTTTCCTCCTTGGAGATGTGTGCTGAAGAGAACTGGGTGTTGTGGATGGCGTCCACAGTCATCTCTTTGGGACATGTTGGGTGGGAACGTCTTCTTCGCACTCTGGCGAGGAAGGTGGATGGAAAAGCTCCTTGTCCAAGGCAGACTTGTGGGTTTTGTTGTTCCTATCGGTGGGGCGTGGTGCTTCCCGTTTGCGTGGAGCGCCTCCTGTCTTGCATTCCTTCCGTGTTTCAAGAGTTTCAGTCCTTGGCAATCACATCTCCTCCGGGACTCCCCAGGCAGCACGAGGGAGCAGTGACTCGGAGCCCACCGGGTCCCTAGAAACCAGTGCGTGTGTACTGGAGCAGGCAGTGCTCCTCTCTCAGCCTCCTTTGGAAATGAGGTCTTGAGCAAACGGTCTTTCATTGCATGGGTTGTACCTCTCCCCGGTTGTTGGGGGGGGGGGGAGTGTGTGTGCGTGAGTGTGGTGCTGTGGCCCGTGTGGAGTCCGGACCGCGTCAGGGACCCAGTTCTTTGCAAGGAATGCGTTTTGTTGCATGGGAATATCTCTGTTCACTAGAGAGTTCCAATGCTGTCTCAAAGGCTGAAACCATCCTGAAGGCAGCACCTTGACCTCACTGAAAGCAAAGGCCTAAGAGCAGAGGCTTTCCCACACTTCCATGTCGAGCTGACTGGTGCTTTATGTTTTCAGGAAGATGGTGTGGTGTAGGCCACTTGGAGCAGCTCAGGCTCCTAAGCGTCTGTTGGGTCCCCGAGGGGTGAGTTGTGTCTCTCCGGAATGAAGGAGATTATGGTGACCTTGAGTATCATTACCTTCACGATTACCGTGATTATTCTGCCTGAGTCATCGCATGGATATTGATCCATGAGCTCGCCACGTGAGAGGTTTCCTTGGTAAAGTAGTCGCCGTGCGTGTCGTCGAAAGTTGGTTGTGGTCCGAACACCTTTGATGCTTTGCAAGTCCTGAAGCGGCTCCACGGGTGTGCAGTCCCTGTTGCCATATAGGTGAGGAGGCAGAGTCTGTTGACCTGAAGCCCGTCCAAGTATCCGGGGAGATGTGCGAGGGCCTCTCCCTGAGGCACTGGGTTCCTAGCGGGCACCACCCAGCATCAGGCAGGGAGGTTTTCTTGCTGCCAGCGGGAAGTCCTGAGGAGGGAGGGGGAGCCGGACGCCGTCCGGGGAAGGAAGGGATCCCTCCCCTGCCTCACCAGCCCCAGCAGTTGCCTAGGTGCTGGCCACGAGGGAGGGGACTGCCTATGCGTGTTTGTTTTCTCCTTGGTCTTATCCCACCTTGGTAGAGCGCTTAGCCTGTTCCAGGCACTGTTCTGAGCACTTGAGAGATCTATGCCGACGACACAGAGTACCTCGGCAAGGACTCTGGTCCCCGTTCGTATTTCCAAGGGAAGATGTGAAAGAATGTGTGCCGGGGGTCACTGCTGTGAAGGGGGAGGACTCGAGCCATGAAGCCAGGCAGTGGGGCTCCACATGAGCGTGCTGCACCGCTGGCTTTCCCACTGCTGCCTGTGGAGAGGCAGGGAAAGCATTTGCACCTAGCGTGCGTGTCCTGCGAGCACAGGTGGGCTTGGAGACGTGCGTGTGCCCTCAAACGGGGAATCCAGCCAAATAGGCTCTGGGGCCTGAGTCACGCCCTCTGCGGGGAACCCTATCATTTCACATCCAGCGTGAGACACTTTGGAGAGTGACACGCGGGGCTCTTAGTGAGGGTGGCGGCACAGCGGGGGGCATGGGTCAGCGGGACCTTCCTAGGACCCCCGCCCCGGCCCCCCCCCCGCCCCCCGGTGCTGTGCTCCCCCTGAAACCCAGGCAGGGCTGGAAGGAGGAACAGGCTGTGGATGGCACCATCCCTTCCGCAGGGAGGCTTCTTGGGAGCTGGTGACTGAGGTGACCTTTGCGAGTTCCCCCTCTGAATTGCAGGAGAAGCGGCCGAGGGCCCTCATTTCATGCGGTCCACACTCCCCGTCGCCCTGTGTGCCAGTTGCCAACGTCGCAGGCGTCCAGGTGGTGAACGTGGTCCCCGAGGAGGGGAACCCCAAGGCCGTGTCTGCGTCCTCAAATGCTGACGTTCTCTGCTTGTGTCCTGCGCCCCGGCTGGTCCGAGACCCTGAGCACAGGGCCTGCAGGAAGGGTGAAGGGTGCGAAGCTGTCTCCTGGTAGGCAGCTGCGGTGAGGTCGTGCCCGGTGGCCTGCGCTCAGCTGCAGGGCACCTTGGAACCCAAAGCCACGACGTTTCCCATGGGACAGAGTGCGCTGCAAGGGGAACCTGGGGAGTCATCAGGCCCTAAGGGTAGGCAGGCATGACCTTTATCCGTGGGCCTTTGGATCAGAGCGCCCGCTTTGCTACATATCGTCAGGGCAGCCTCTTTGGAAGACAGAGGGCAGGTTGTGGACAGTTGTAGAGCATCCTTCCTGGTGGTGTGTGTCGTAAGGGCTCTGACCTTGCGGAAATGGGCGGGGATGGATGGAGTGGCCTCCTGAATGGAACCTTCCCCGGGCGCCTGGGTGGTTCAGTGGGTTGAGCTTCCGACTTGGGCTCAGGTCCCGCCCTCGCGGTTCCTGAGTTCCAGCCCCGCGCTGGGCTCTGTGCCCACAGCTCAGGCCCTGGGGCCTGTTTTCAGATTCTGTGTGTGTCTCTCTCTGCTTCTCTGCCCCTCCCCCACTGGCGGTCCCTGGCTTGCCGGCTTGCTCTCTGGCTCCCTGTGTCTCCAGAGTGAAGAAACATGAACAAATAGGAAATAGAACGTTCCCCAGGGCAGGTGCTGGCCACGGGCACAGCCATTCATTCGCTGTAGTCATGAACTCGACGGTGTTCCTTTAGTGTTATCATTTGAGGTTCTTTGTTTCTTTCATTCATTCTGAGAGACGGAGAGAGAGTGGACGCACGCACGTGTGCCTGTGAGCAGGGATAGGGCAGACAGGGAGGGCGAGAGAGAGGAGGGCCAGCGGGCTCCGCATCGTTGGCGCCCACCTTGAGGTGGGGCTCCTTGTGGAGGCTCAGCCTCACCAACTGTGAGATCGTGACGTGAGCCGAGATCCAGAGCCACACGCTTTTGTTTCTTTTTTAATGTTCACGTCTGAGAGAAAGCGAGAGAGACAGAGAGAGCACAAGCGAGGGAGGGGCAGGGAGAGAGAGAGGAAACCCAGAAGGGAATCAGGTTCCAGGCTCTGAGCTGTCAGCCCGGAGCACTAGGCGCGACTCAGCTCAGGAACCCTGAGAGCCTGACGTGACCCGAAGTCGGACCGTTACCCAGCTGAGTCATCCAGGCGGCCCACAGAGTTTGCAGTGTGTCTTTTCAAAAGAAAGAACAGCTACGTTTATATCTAGATCTAGCTACCTGTGTGTCCGTATGGATACCTGTGTACATACACATACGTGTCTACATATACGTACACACATTCGTGTATGTGTATATATATGTATATGCATACACACTCGCGCGCGCGCGCACACACACACAGACGCACGCAGAAACACATACACACACACACACACACACACACACACACACACACACACAAACCCCATGTAAACTGAGCCAAATGGTCTTCTCAGTGGAGACGCAGAGCCAGGAGGGAGGCATCAGCACAATGTTCAAAATGAACGGGAAACGTCGTCCTCGTATGTATCAGTACGTGCCATGACAGGGAGACACACGTGAGGGTTCTGGTAGGACAGGAAGCTGCTCCCACGGAGAATGCAGGCAAATGGTCCCTATGGAGCCAATGGAACCCTAGTGCACTTGTGGTATGAGACCGATAAAGGAGGCCGAAAACTGGTGACCTTTCTAATGCTAGCAGAGGGCATTTGCATTTGTATAGCATGCGATCATTGACGTTGCCCCTGGGGGGAGAAGGGTTTTGCATCTCTAGTCTCCTAGGTTTGCGGCTTAGTTTTCTCTTCCCTTGTGCACTTGAAAGAGTCCTGACAGGTCCTGTTGGTACACAGTAAGTGCAGGTCACCAGAGTCCAGAGTCCCTTGGTGGGGCTTGTGGGATGGTGTCCTTCCCATGACCATGAAGTCCACAGACCAGTGTTGTGCTTTGGCTGTAAGTCCTGTTTCTACCAGGTCCAGTCTGGGGGTGCCTCTTTGCAAGTCCTCAGGTGAGGACACGTGATGAAGGCTGCCCATTGGGACTGGCCTTCGATGATCCATATGTCCGTGACTCCCTGCTCTCCTTCCAGGGCTGCGTAGGTTCGTGCCCTTGATGCTCCTTTCGTAGAAAGCCTCGACTGCTTGGTCTCTCTACTCCTCCTCACCCTGGACGGTAGTCCAGTGGCTCCCCTTGAATCCTCAGGCATACGTTTCCTTGCCCACCTCTGCACACTGGCCCTCCAGAGCAGGGTCGGGTACGCCTTGCGCGTTCAGTCGATGCTTGCTGCACAATCGCATGGGTGATGGCCTCTCTCTTTCTCTCTCTCTCTCTCTCTCTCTCTCTCTCTCTCTCTCTCTCTCTCTCTCTCCAAAAGAAAGAAACGTTGAGAAGCAATTGAAACCCAAGGAAAGAAAAATGGCACAGAGGATTTGGGATCTGTGGCACCGTGTGAAGAAAACATGGGGGTTGGGAGGTAGTGGAGGTGGACAGGCGGTTCCACAGAGTTGAAGGACGTGCCACAGTCAGCGGTGGCAGGGTGGACTTGAGGGTGGGACCGCTGGTGGTGCAGTCCAGGTAGGGCCATGGGAAGGGCATGCAGAGCTGAAAAGCACCGGCCTTTCCAGGAGAAGGGAGGTGGAAGGAGTCTCGTGTGCCCAGTGTGTCTCCCTGTCCCTTAGGGCTGCCCTTGCGGTCACGGGTCACGAGCGAGGAGGGTGCACGGCTGTAGATGTCCCCGGTTGGCGGGAATGTGAGGCAGAGTGAAGAAGAAACACAGAGGCCTAGGATGCAAGAGGGATCACTGGGTTCACGTCCAGCCACCTCCCTGGGAAACCAGCTATGCAAAAGGTTCCTGGGTCTCTTGAGGGGTGACAGGGAGGTGTCCACCTTGGGAGGAGACACCTGCCAGTCCCTGTCCCACTGGCCTGGTCTCTGGAGCCCTCTGCCTGGCTCCCGGCTGTCAGGCTGGCGGGCAGTGGGTCAGAGCATCTGGTGGGCACAGGGAGGTGCGGTGGTGCAGACCGTGGCGCCCAGGAGCTGTGCCCCCTGCGGGGGGGTAGGGGTGGGGGTGGGGGTGGGGGTGGGGGGATGGGCGGCTTGGGTCCTGGGCCCTAGCAGGTGTGCGGGAGCGCGCGCACGAGTGTGCGCATGCGCACGAGTGCGCGCATGCGCGTGGGCCAGGGCCGGAGCCCGGTGAGGGACACAGCTGAGGCTGCAGCGGCGCTGTGAGTCCTGGCTCCCAGCCCGCCTGCCGCCCCAAGCCCCCAAGTGTCTGGGCCAGCCAGGGACTGACGCCCACCTCAGCCCCCGACCGGGGACATGCTGCTGCCTGGCTCCTGCGACCCGGTAGCCATGGCATTGGCGGTAGGGGTAGCGGTAGTGCTCGCGGGAGCGCTGGCGGGAGCGCAGGCGGGGCCCCGCGTGGAGAAGACTGGGAGCCACGAGCCTCCAGCCTCGGAGGGTGGCGGCCCTGCTGCTCCTGCTGCTTTTGGAGCCAGAGGCCTGGGAGCGGGACGCGCTTCCCGGGCGCCTCGGGGTTTGGCCGCGCTGGTGGAGTGCCAGCACTGGCTGGGGCAGAGCGCGATGCGATGCCCCCCCGGCGCCCCCCAAAGACCATCTGGGAGAAGCCTAAAGGTGGAGCCGCTGAGACCCACAGCCTCCCTCCAGGACCTGCCTCGGTCGCGGTGCTGCCAAGGTAGGGACCCTAGCGACAAGGTCGCCCGTGGCCTTCCCCCCTGTCCCTCTCTGTCTTCCCCTTCCATGAGCACCTCCCTCCCTCCCTGGTGCTCCGGGCTTCTTCTTGGGCTCCCTTGCGGCTGCGGTCTGGAGGCCTGAGGAGTGGGCTTTCTGGGTTGGACCCCGGTTCCCTGGAGGAGGAGGGCCCCAGATCGAGTAGGGGATTAGGCCCAGGCGGTGGGGAGTGTCTCAGGTCGAGAGGGTGGGGCACCCTGAGTGCCCATGGAGGTCTGACTGGGTTGGTGGTTGGCGGGTGGAGGTGGGATCCTACGAAGGAAGGAACGAACTAACGAAGGAAGGCAGGAAAGCGTGGACCTGCGGTTGTGGGAAAGTGTCAAGGCAGGGTCAGGGAAGTGGCAGCAGTGAGCAGGAGGAATCATTCCTGCCTGTGAAAATGAAGTACAAGGGAGCTGAGAGTCCAGAGAAACATTCCAGGGAGAGTCGGGGTGGTGGGCCTGAGTTGCTGGAGGCCAGCAGGGGACGGTGTTGAAGGGATTGAGAGTGGAAGCAGCAGGTGAACACAGGCCTCCTGCCTCCCCCCCTCCACACCTGCTCTCCTGCCCTGCCCAGCCCCGCCGCGCCCCGCCCCGTCCCTGGTGGCAGAGTTGCACCCTCTGATGGGGAGGGGGAGATCTCACCCCGCTTGTGGCGAAAGGGGGTCCTCTATCATCGTGGGAGTCAATGGGACTAGGGGGTAGGAGTCTGGATTAGGGCAAGTGCAACTCCCTGTTGAGCTCTTCCTTTCTGAAGGCCATGTGCATTCCATCAGTGAACTGGGAGCCAGGGAGGCAGGAATAAGTGGCGCTTCTGTGTTTTAGAGGGTGGTGCAGACTCTTTCCTCCTTGGAGATGTGTGCTGAAGAGAACTGGGTGTTGTGGATGGCGTCCACAGTCATCTCTTTGGGACATGTTGGGTGGGAACGTCTTCTTCGCACTCTGGCGAGGAAGGTGGATGGAAAAGCTCCTTGTCCAAGGCAGACTTGTGGGTTTTGTTGTTCCTATCGGTGGGGCGTGGTGCTTCCCGTTTGCGTGGAGCGCCTCCTGTCTTGCATTCCTTCCGTGTTTCAAGAGTTTCAGTCCTTGGCAATCACATCTCCTCCGGGACTCCCCAGGCAGCACGAGGGAGCAGTGACTCGGAGCCCACCGGGTCCCTAGAAACCAGTGCGTGTGTACTGGAGCAGGCAGTGCTCCTCTCTCAGCCTCCTTTGGAAATGAGGTCTTGAGCAAACGGTCTTTCATTGCATGGGTTGTACCTCTCCCCGGTTGTTGGGGGGGGGGGAGTGTGTGTGCGTGAGTGTGGTGCTGTGGCCCGTGTGGAGTCCGGACCGCGTCAGGGACCCAGTTCTTTGCAAGGAATGCGTTTTGTTGCATGGGAATATCTCTGTTCACTAGAGAGTTCCAATGCTGTCTCAAAGGCTGAAACCATCCTGAAGGCAGCACCTTGACCTCACTGAAAGCAAAGGCCTAAGAGCAGAGGCTTTCCCACACTTCCATGTCGAGCTGACTGGTGCTTTATGTTTTCAGGAAGATGGTGTGGTGTAGGCCACTTGGAGCAGCTCAGGCTCCTAAGCGTCTGTTGGGTCCCCGAGGGGTGAGTTGTGTCTCTCCGGAATGAAGGAGATTATGGTGACCTTGAGTATCATTACCTTCACGATTACCGTGATTATTCTGCCTGAGTCATCGCATGGATATTGATCCATGAGCTCGCCACGTGAGAGGTTTCCTTGGTAAAGTAGTCGCCGTGCGTGTCGTCGAAAGTTGGTTGTGGTCCGAACACCTTTGATGCTTTGCAAGTCCTGAAGCGGCTCCACGGGTGTGCAGTCCCTGTTGCCATATAGGTGAGGAGGCAGAGTCTGTTGACCTGAAGCCCGTCCAAGTATCCGGGGAGATGTGCGAGGGCCTCTCCCTGAGGCACTGGGTTCCTAGCGGGCACCACCCAGCATCAGGCAGGGAGGTTTTCTTGCTGCCAGCGGGAAGTCCTGAGGAGGGAGGGGGAGCCGGACGCCGTCCGGGGAAGGAAGGGATCCCTCCCCTGCCTCACCAGCCCCAGCAGTTGCCTAGGTGCTGGCCACGAGGGAGGGGACTGCCTATGCGTGTTTGTTTTCTCCTTGGTCTTATCCCACCTTGGTAGAGCGCTTAGCCTGTTCCAGGCACTGTTCTGAGCACTTGAGAGATCTATGCCGACGACACAGAGTACCTCGGCAAGGACTCTGGTCCCCGTTCGTATTTCCAAGGGAAGATGTGAAAGAATGTGTGCCGGGGGTCACTGCTGTGAAGGGGGAGGACTCGAGCCATGAAGCCAGGCAGTGGGGCTCCACATGAGCGTGCTGCACCGCTGGCTTTCCCACTGCTGCCTGTGGAGAGGCAGGGAAAGCATTTGCACCTAGCGTGCGTGTCCTGCGAGCACAGGTGGGCTTGGAGACGTGCGTGTGCCCTCAAACGGGGAATCCAGCCAAATAGGCTCTGGGGCCTGAGTCACGCCCTCTGCGGGGAACCCTATCATTTCACATCCAGCGTGAGACACTTTGGAGAGTGACACGCGGGGCTCTTAGTGAGGGTGGCGGCACAGCGGGGGGCATGGGTCAGCGGGACCTTCCTAGGACCCCCGCCCCGGCCCCCCCCCCGCCCCCCGGTGCTGTGCTCCCCCTGAAACCCAGGCAGGGCTGGAAGGAGGAACAGGCTGTGGATGGCACCATCCCTTCCGCAGGGAGGCTTCTTGGGAGCTGGTGACTGAGGTGACCTTTGCGAGTTCCCCCTCTGAATTGCAGGAGAAGCGGCCGAGGGCCCTCATTTCATGCGGTCCACACTCCCCGTCGCCCTGTGTGCCAGTTGCCAACGTCGCAGGCGTCCAGGTGGTGAACGTGGTCCCCGAGGAGGGGAACCCCAAGGCCGTGTCTGCGTCCTCAAATGCTGACGTTCTCTGCTTGTGTCCTGCGCCCCGGCTGGTCCGAGACCCTGAGCACAGGGCCTGCAGGAAGGGTGAAGGGTGCGAAGCTGTCTCCTGGTAGGCAGCTGCGGTGAGGTCGTGCCCGGTGGCCTGCGCTCAGCTGCAGGGCACCTTGGAACCCAAAGCCACGACGTTTCCCATGGGACAGAGTGCGCTGCAAGGGGAACCTGGGGAGTCATCAGGCCCTAAGGGTAGGCAGGCATGACCTTTATCCGTGGGCCTTTGGATCAGAGCGCCCGCTTTGCTACATATCGTCAGGGCAGCCTCTTTGGAAGACAGAGGGCAGGTTGTGGACAGTTGTAGAGCATCCTTCCTGGTGGTGTGTGTCGTAAGGGCTCTGACCTTGCGGAAATGGGCGGGGATGGATGGAGTGGCCTCCTGAATGGAACCTTCCCCGGGCGCCTGGGTGGTTCAGTGGGTTGAGCTTCCGACTTGGGCTCAGGTCCCGCCCTCGCGGTTCCTGAGTTCCAGCCCCGCGCTGGGCTCTGTGCCCACAGCTCAGGCCCTGGGGCCTGTTTTCAGATTCTGTGTGTGTCTCTCTCTGCTTCTCTGCCCCTCCCCCACTGGCGGTCCCTGGCTTGCCGGCTTGCTCTCTGGCTCCCTGTGTCTCCAGAGTGAAGAAACATGAACAAATAGGAAATAGAACGTTCCCCAGGGCAGGTGCTGGCCACGGGCACAGCCATTCATTCGCTGTAGTCATGAACTCGACGGTGTTCCTTTAGTGTTATCATTTGAGGTTCTTTGTTTCTTTCATTCATTCTGAGAGACGGAGAGAGAGTGGACGCACGCACGTGTGCCTGTGAGCAGGGATAGGGCAGACAGGGAGGGCGAGAGAGAGGAGGGCCAGCGGGCTCCGCATCGTTGGCGCCCACCTTGAGGTGGGGCTCCTTGTGGAGGCTCAGCCTCACCAACTGTGAGATCGTGACGTGAGCCGAGATCCAGAGCCACACGCTTTTGTTTCTTTTTTAATGTTCACGTCTGAGAGAAAGCGAGAGAGACAGAGAGAGCACAAGCGAGGGAGGGGCAGGGAGAGAGAGAGGAAACCCAGAAGGGAATCAGGTTCCAGGCTCTGAGCTGTCAGCCCGGAGCACTAGGCGCGACTCAGCTCAGGAACCCTGAGAGCCTGACGTGACCCGAAGTCGGACCGTTACCCAGCTGAGTCATCCAGGCGGCCCACAGAGTTTGCAGTGTGTCTTTTCAAAAGAAAGAACAGCTACGTTTATATCTAGATCTAGCTACCTGTGTGTCCGTATGGATACCTGTGTACATACACATACGTGTCTACATATACGTACACACATTCGTGTATGTGTATATATATGTATATGCATACACACTCGCGCGCGCGCGCACACACACACAGACGCACGCAGAAACACATACACACACACACACACACACACACACACACACACACACAAACCCCATGTAAACTGAGCCAAATGGTCTTCTCAGTGGAGACGCAGAGCCAGGAGGGAGGCATCAGCACAATGTTCAAAATGAACGGGAAACGTCGTCCTCGTATGTATCAGTACGTGCCATGACAGGGAGACACACGTGAGGGTTCTGGTAGGACAGGAAGCTGCTCCCACGGAGAATGCAGGCAAATGGTCCCTATGGAGCCAATGGAACCCTAGTGCACTTGTGGTATGAGACCGATAAAGGAGGCCGAAAACTGGTGACCTTTCTAATGCTAGCAGAGGGCATTTGCATTTGTATAGCATGCGATCATTGACGTTGCCCCTGGGGGGAGAAGGGTTTTGCATCTCTAGTCTCCTAGGTTTGCGGCTTAGTTTTCTCTTCCCTTGTGCACTTGAAAGAGTCCTGACAGGTCCTGTTGGTACACAGTAAGTGCAGGTCACCAGAGTCCAGAGTCCCTTGGTGGGGCTTGTGGGATGGTGTCCTTCCCATGACCATGAAGTCCACAGACCAGTGTTGTGCTTTGGCTGTAAGTCCTGTTTCTACCAGGTCCAGTCTGGGGGTGCCTCTTTGCAAGTCCTCAGGTGAGGACACGTGATGAAGGCTGCCCATTGGGACTGGCCTTCGATGATCCATATGTCCGTGACTCCCTGCTCTCCTTCCAGGGCTGCGTAGGTTCGTGCCCTTGATGCTCCTTTCGTAGAAAGCCTCGACTGCTTGGTCTCTCTACTCCTCCTCACCCTGGACGGTAGTCCAGTGGCTCCCCTTGAATCCTCAGGCATACGTTTCCTTGCCCACCTCTGCACACTGGCCCTCCAGAGCAGGGTCGGGTACGCCTTGCGCGTTCAGTCGATGCTTGCTGCACAATCGCATGGGTGATGGCCTCTCTCTTTCTCTCTCTCTCTCTCTCTCTCTCTCTCTCTCTCTCTCTCTCTCTCTCTCTCCAAAAGAAAGAAACGTTGAGAAGCAATTGAAACCCAAGGAAAGAAAAATGGCACAGAGGATTTGGGATCTGTGGCACCGTGTGAAGAAAACATGGGGGTTGGGAGGTAGTGGAGGTGGACAGGCGGTTCCACAGAGTTGAAGGACGTGCCACAGTCAGCGGTGGCAGGGTGGACTTGAGGGTGGGACCGCTGGTGGTGCAGTCCAGGTAGGGCCATGGGAAGGGCATGCAGAGCTGAAAAGCACCGGCCTTTCCAGGAGAAGGGAGGTGGAAGGAGTCTCGTGTGCCCAGTGTGTCTCCCTGTCCCTTAGGGCTGCCCTTGCGGTCACGGGTCACGAGCGAGGAGGGTGCACGGCTGTAGATGTCCCCGGTTGGCGGGAATGTGAGGCAGAGTGAAGAAGAAACACAGAGGCCTAGGATGCAAGAGGGATCACTGGGTTCACGTCCAGCCACCTCCCTGGGAAACCAGCTATGCAAAAGGTTCCTGGGTCTCTTGAGGGGTGACAGGGAGGTGTCCACCTTGGGAGGAGACACCTGCCAGTCCCTGTCCCACTGGCCTGGTCTCTGGAGCCCTCTGCCTGGCTCCCGGCTGTCAGGCTGGCGGGCAGTGGGTCAGAGCATCTGGTGGGCACAGGGAGGTGCGGTGGTGCAGACCGTGGCGCCCAGGAGCTGTGCCCCCTGCGGGGGGGTAGGGGTGGGGGTGGGGGTGGGGGTGGGGGGATGGGCGGCTTGGGTCCTGGGCCCTAGCAGGTGTGCGGGAGCGCGCGCACGAGTGTGCGCATGCGCACGAGTGCGCGCATGCGCGTGGGCCAGGGCCGGAGCCCGGTGAGGGACACAGCTGAGGCTGCAGCGGCGCTGTGAGTCCTGGCTCCCAGCCCGCCTGCCGCCCCAAGCCCCCAAGTGTCTGGGCCAGCCAGGGACTGACGCCCACCTCAGCCCCCGACCGGGGACATGCTGCTGCCTGGCTCCTGCGACCCGGTAGCCATGGCATTGGCGGTAGGGGTAGCGGTAGTGCTCGCGGGAGCGCTGGCGGGAGCGCAGGCGGGGCCCCGCGTGGAGAAGACTGGGAGCCACGAGCCTCCAGCCTCGGAGGGTGGCGGCCCTGCTGCTCCTGCTGCTTTTGGAGCCAGAGGCCTGGGAGCGGGACGCGCTTCCCGGGCGCCTCGGGGTTTGGCCGCGCTGGTGGAGTGCCAGCACTGGCTGGGGCAGAGCGCGATGCGATGCCCCCCCGGCGCCCCCCAAAGACCATCTGGGAGAAGCCTAAAGGTGGAGCCGCTGAGACCCACAGCCTCCCTCCAGGACCTGCCTCGGTCGCGGTGCTGCCAAGGTAGGGACCCTAGCGACAAGGTCGCCCGTGGCCTTCCCCCCTGTCCCTCTCTGTCTTCCCCTTCCATGAGCACCTCCCTCCCTCCCTGGTGCTCCGGGCTTCTTCTTGGGCTCCCTTGCGGCTGCGGTCTGGAGGCCTGAGGAGTGGGCTTTCTGGGTTGGACCCCGGTTCCCTGGAGGAGGAGGGCCCCAGATCGAGTAGGGGATTAGGCCCAGGCGGTGGGGAGTGTCTCAGGTCGAGAGGGTGGGGCACCCTGAGTGCCCATGGAGGTCTGACTGGGTTGGTGGTTGGCGGGTGGAGGTGGGATCCTACGAAGGAAGGAACGAACTAACGAAGGAAGGCAGGAAAGCGTGGACCTGCGGTTGTGGGAAAGTGTCAAGGCAGGGTCAGGGAAGTGGCAGCAGTGAGCAGGAGGAATCATTCCTGCCTGTGAAAATGAAGTACAAGGGAGCTGAGAGTCCAGAGAAACATTCCAGGGAGAGTCGGGGTGGTGGGCCTGAGTTGCTGGAGGCCAGCAGGGGACGGTGTTGAAGGGATTGAGAGTGGAAGCAGCAGGTGAACACAGGCCTCCTGCCTCCCCCCCTCCACACCTGCTCTCCTGCCCTGCCCAGCCCCGCCGCGCCCCGCCCCGTCCCTGGTGGCAGAGTTGCACCCTCTGATGGGGAGGGGGAGATCTCACCCCGCTTGTGGCGAAAGGGGGTCCTCTATCATCGTGGGAGTCAATGGGACTAGGGGGTAGGAGTCTGGATTAGGGCAAGTGCAACTCCCTGTTGAGCTCTTCCTTTCTGAAGGCCATGTGCATTCCATCAGTGAACTGGGAGCCAGGGAGGCAGGAATAAGTGGCGCTTCTGTGTTTTAGAGGGTGGTGCAGACTCTTTCCTCCTTGGAGATGTGTGCTGAAGAGAACTGGGTGTTGTGGATGGCGTCCACAGTCATCTCTTTGGGACATGTTGGGTGGGAACGTCTTCTTCGCACTCTGGCGAGGAAGGTGGATGGAAAAGCTCCTTGTCCAAGGCAGACTTGTGGGTTTTGTTGTTCCTATCGGTGGGGCGTGGTGCTTCCCGTTTGCGTGGAGCGCCTCCTGTCTTGCATTCCTTCCGTGTTTCAAGAGTTTCAGTCCTTGGCAATCACATCTCCTCCGGGACTCCCCAGGCAGCACGAGGGAGCAGTGACTCGGAGCCCACCGGGTCCCTAGAAACCAGTGCGTGTGTACTGGAGCAGGCAGTGCTCCTCTCTCAGCCTCCTTTGGAAATGAGGTCTTGAGCAAACGGTCTTTCATTGCATGGGTTGTACCTCTCCCCGGTTGTTGGGGGGGGGGGGAGTGTGTGTGCGTGAGTGTGGTGCTGTGGCCCGTGTGGAGTCCGGACCGCGTCAGGGACCCAGTTCTTTGCAAGGAATGCGTTTTGTTGCATGGGAATATCTCTGTTCACTAGAGAGTTCCAATGCTGTCTCAAAGGCTGAAACCATCCTGAAGGCAGCACCTTGACCTCACTGAAAGCAAAGGCCTAAGAGCAGAGGCTTTCCCACACTTCCATGTCGAGCTGACTGGTGCTTTATGTTTTCAGGAAGATGGTGTGGTGTAGGCCACTTGGAGCAGCTCAGGCTCCTAAGCGTCTGTTGGGTCCCCGAGGGGTGAGTTGTGTCTCTCCGGAATGAAGGAGATTATGGTGACCTTGAGTATCATTACCTTCACGATTACCGTGATTATTCTGCCTGAGTCATCGCATGGATATTGATCCATGAGCTCGCCACGTGAGAGGTTTCCTTGGTAAAGTAGTCGCCGTGCGTGTCGTCGAAAGTTGGTTGTGGTCCGAACACCTTTGATGCTTTGCAAGTCCTGAAGCGGCTCCACGGGTGTGCAGTCCCTGTTGCCATATAGGTGAGGAGGCAGAGTCTGTTGACCTGAAGCCCGTCCAAGTATCCGGGGAGATGTGCGAGGGCCTCTCCCTGAGGCACTGGGTTCCTAGCGGGCACCACCCAGCATCAGGCAGGGAGGTTTTCTTGCTGCCAGCGGGAAGTCCTGAGGAGGGAGGGGGAGCCGGACGCCGTCCGGGGAAGGAAGGGATCCCTCCCCTGCCTCACCAGCCCCAGCAGTTGCCTAGGTGCTGGCCACGAGGGAGGGGACTGCCTATGCGTGTTTGTTTTCTCCTTGGTCTTATCCCACCTTGGTAGAGCGCTTAGCCTGTTCCAGGCACTGTTCTGAGCACTTGAGAGATCTATGCCGACGACACAGAGTACCTCGGCAAGGACTCTGGTCCCCGTTCGTATTTCCAAGGGAAGATGTGAAAGAATGTGTGCCGGGGGTCACTGCTGTGAAGGGGGAGGACTCGAGCCATGAAGCCAGGCAGTGGGGCTCCACATGAGCGTGCTGCACCGCTGGCTTTCCCACTGCTGCCTGTGGAGAGGCAGGGAAAGCATTTGCACCTAGCGTGCGTGTCCTGCGAGCACAGGTGGGCTTGGAGACGTGCGTGTGCCCTCAAACGGGGAATCCAGCCAAATAGGCTCTGGGGCCTGAGTCACGCCCTCTGCGGGGAACCCTATCATTTCACATCCAGCGTGAGACACTTTGGAGAGTGACACGCGGGGCTCTTAGTGAGGGTGGCGGCACAGCGGGGGGCATGGGTCAGCGGGACCTTCCTAGGACCCCCGCCCCGGCCCCCCCCCCGCCCCCCGGTGCTGTGCTCCCCCTGAAACCCAGGCAGGGCTGGAAGGAGGAACAGGCTGTGGATGGCACCATCCCTTCCGCAGGGAGGCTTCTTGGGAGCTGGTGACTGAGGTGACCTTTGCGAGTTCCCCCTCTGAATTGCAGGAGAAGCGGCCGAGGGCCCTCATTTCATGCGGTCCACACTCCCCGTCGCCCTGTGTGCCAGTTGCCAACGTCGCAGGCGTCCAGGTGGTGAACGTGGTCCCCGAGGAGGGGAACCCCAAGGCCGTGTCTGCGTCCTCAAATGCTGACGTTCTCTGCTTGTGTCCTGCGCCCCGGCTGGTCCGAGACCCTGAGCACAGGGCCTGCAGGAAGGGTGAAGGGTGCGAAGCTGTCTCCTGGTAGGCAGCTGCGGTGAGGTCGTGCCCGGTGGCCTGCGCTCAGCTGCAGGGCACCTTGGAACCCAAAGCCACGACGTTTCCCATGGGACAGAGTGCGCTGCAAGGGGAACCTGGGGAGTCATCAGGCCCTAAGGGTAGGCAGGCATGACCTTTATCCGTGGGCCTTTGGATCAGAGCGCCCGCTTTGCTACATATCGTCAGGGCAGCCTCTTTGGAAGACAGAGGGCAGGTTGTGGACAGTTGTAGAGCATCCTTCCTGGTGGTGTGTGTCGTAAGGGCTCTGACCTTGCGGAAATGGGCGGGGATGGATGGAGTGGCCTCCTGAATGGAACCTTCCCCGGGCGCCTGGGTGGTTCAGTGGGTTGAGCTTCCGACTTGGGCTCAGGTCCCGCCCTCGCGGTTCCTGAGTTCCAGCCCCGCGCTGGGCTCTGTGCCCACAGCTCAGGCCCTGGGGCCTGTTTTCAGATTCTGTGTGTGTCTCTCTCTGCTTCTCTGCCCCTCCCCCACTGGCGGTCCCTGGCTTGCCGGCTTGCTCTCTGGCTCCCTGTGTCTCCAGAGTGAAGAAACATGAACAAATAGGAAATAGAACGTTCCCCAGGGCAGGTGCTGGCCACGGGCACAGCCATTCATTCGCTGTAGTCATGAACTCGACGGTGTTCCTTTAGTGTTATCATTTGAGGTTCTTTGTTTCTTTCATTCATTCTGAGAGACGGAGAGAGAGTGGACGCACGCACGTGTGCCTGTGAGCAGGGATAGGGCAGACAGGGAGGGCGAGAGAGAGGAGGGCCAGCGGGCTCCGCATCGTTGGCGCCCACCTTGAGGTGGGGCTCCTTGTGGAGGCTCAGCCTCACCAACTGTGAGATCGTGACGTGAGCCGAGATCCAGAGCCACACGCTTTTGTTTCTTTTTTAATGTTCACGTCTGAGAGAAAGCGAGAGAGACAGAGAGAGCACAAGCGAGGGAGGGGCAGGGAGAGAGAGAGGAAACCCAGAAGGGAATCAGGTTCCAGGCTCTGAGCTGTCAGCCCGGAGCACTAGGCGCGACTCAGCTCAGGAACCCTGAGAGCCTGACGTGACCCGAAGTCGGACCGTTACCCAGCTGAGTCATCCAGGCGGCCCACAGAGTTTGCAGTGTGTCTTTTCAAAAGAAAGAACAGCTACGTTTATATCTAGATCTAGCTACCTGTGTGTCCGTATGGATACCTGTGTACATACACATACGTGTCTACATATACGTACACACATTCGTGTATGTGTATATATATGTATATGCATACACACTCGCGCGCGCGCGCACACACACACAGACGCACGCAGAAACACATACACACACACACACACACACACACACACACACACACACACAAACCCCATGTAAACTGAGCCAAATGGTCTTCTCAGTGGAGACGCAGAGCCAGGAGGGAGGCATCAGCACAATGTTCAAAATGAACGGGAAACGTCGTCCTCGTATGTATCAGTACGTGCCATGACAGGGAGACACACGTGAGGGTTCTGGTAGGACAGGAAGCTGCTCCCACGGAGAATGCAGGCAAATGGTCCCTATGGAGCCAATGGAACCCTAGTGCACTTGTGGTATGAGACCGATAAAGGAGGCCGAAAACTGGTGACCTTTCTAATGCTAGCAGAGGGCATTTGCATTTGTATAGCATGCGATCATTGACGTTGCCCCTGGGGGGAGAAGGGTTTTGCATCTCTAGTCTCCTAGGTTTGCGGCTTAGTTTTCTCTTCCCTTGTGCACTTGAAAGAGTCCTGACAGGTCCTGTTGGTACACAGTAAGTGCAGGTCACCAGAGTCCAGAGTCCCTTGGTGGGGCTTGTGGGATGGTGTCCTTCCCATGACCATGAAGTCCACAGACCAGTGTTGTGCTTTGGCTGTAAGTCCTGTTTCTACCAGGTCCAGTCTGGGGGTGCCTCTTTGCAAGTCCTCAGGTGAGGACACGTGATGAAGGCTGCCCATTGGGACTGGCCTTCGATGATCCATATGTCCGTGACTCCCTGCTCTCCTTCCAGGGCTGCGTAGGTTCGTGCCCTTGATGCTCCTTTCGTAGAAAGCCTCGACTGCTTGGTCTCTCTACTCCTCCTCACCCTGGACGGTAGTCCAGTGGCTCCCCTTGAATCCTCAGGCATACGTTTCCTTGCCCACCTCTGCACACTGGCCCTCCAGAGCAGGGTCGGGTACGCCTTGCGCGTTCAGTCGATGCTTGCTGCACAATCGCATGGGTGATGGCCTCTCTCTTTCTCTCTCTCTCTCTCTCTCTCTCTCTCTCTCTCTCTCTCTCTCTCTCTCTCCAAAAGAAAGAAACGTTGAGAAGCAATTGAAACCCAAGGAAAGAAAAATGGCACAGAGGATTTGGGATCTGTGGCACCGTGTGAAGAAAACATGGGGGTTGGGAGGTAGTGGAGGTGGACAGGCGGTTCCACAGAGTTGAAGGACGTGCCACAGTCAGCGGTGGCAGGGTGGACTTGAGGGTGGGACCGCTGGTGGTGCAGTCCAGGTAGGGCCATGGGAAGGGCATGCAGAGCTGAAAAGCACCGGCCTTTCCAGGAGAAGGGAGGTGGAAGGAGTCTCGTGTGCCCAGTGTGTCTCCCTGTCCCTTAGGGCTGCCCTTGCGGTCACGGGTCACGAGCGAGGAGGGTGCACGGCTGTAGATGTCCCCGGTTGGCGGGAATGTGAGGCAGAGTGAAGAAGAAACACAGAGGCCTAGGATGCAAGAGGGATCACTGGGTTCACGTCCAGCCACCTCCCTGGGAAACCAGCTATGCAAAAGGTTCCTGGGTCTCTTGAGGGGTGACAGGGAGGTGTCCACCTTGGGAGGAGACACCTGCCAGTCCCTGTCCCACTGGCCTGGTCTCTGGAGCCCTCTGCCTGGCTCCCGGCTGTCAGGCTGGCGGGCAGTGGGTCAGAGCATCTGGTGGGCACAGGGAGGTGCGGTGGTGCAGACCGTGGCGCCCAGGAGCTGTGCCCCCTGCGGGGGGGTAGGGGTGGGGGTGGGGGTGGGGGTGGGGGGATGGGCGGCTTGGGTCCTGGGCCCTAGCAGGTGTGCGGGAGCGCGCGCACGAGTGTGCGCATGCGCACGAGTGCGCGCATGCGCGTGGGCCAGGGCCGGAGCCCGGTGAGGGACACAGCTGAGGCTGCAGCGGCGCTGTGAGTCCTGGCTCCCAGCCCGCCTGCCGCCCCAAGCCCCCAAGTGTCTGGGCCAGCCAGGGACTGACGCCCACCTCAGCCCCCGACCGGGGACATGCTGCTGCCTGGCTCCTGCGACCCGGTAGCCATGGCATTGGCGGTAGGGGTAGCGGTAGTGCTCGCGGGAGCGCTGGCGGGAGCGCAGGCGGGGCCCCGCGTGGAGAAGACTGGGAGCCACGAGCCTCCAGCCTCGGAGGGTGGCGGCCCTGCTGCTCCTGCTGCTTTTGGAGCCAGAGGCCTGGGAGCGGGACGCGCTTCCCGGGCGCCTCGGGGTTTGGCCGCGCTGGTGGAGTGCCAGCACTGGCTGGGGCAGAGCGCGATGCGATGCCCCCCCGGCGCCCCCCAAAGACCATCTGGGAGAAGCCTAAAGGTGGAGCCGCTGAGACCCACAGCCTCCCTCCAGGACCTGCCTCGGTCGCGGTGCTGCCAAGGTAGGGACCCTAGCGACAAGGTCGCCCGTGGCCTTCCCCCCTGTCCCTCTCTGTCTTCCCCTTCCATGAGCACCTCCCTCCCTCCCTGGTGCTCCGGGCTTCTTCTTGGGCTCCCTTGCGGCTGCGGTCTGGAGGCCTGAGGAGTGGGCTTTCTGGGTTGGACCCCGGTTCCCTGGAGGAGGAGGGCCCCAGATCGAGTAGGGGATTAGGCCCAGGCGGTGGGGAGTGTCTCAGGTCGAGAGGGTGGGGCACCCTGAGTGCCCATGGAGGTCTGACTGGGTTGGTGGTTGGCGGGTGGAGGTGGGATCCTACGAAGGAAGGAACGAACTAACGAAGGAAGGCAGGAAAGCGTGGACCTGCGGTTGTGGGAAAGTGTCAAGGCAGGGTCAGGGAAGTGGCAGCAGTGAGCAGGAGGAATCATTCCTGCCTGTGAAAATGAAGTACAAGGGAGCTGAGAGTCCAGAGAAACATTCCAGGGAGAGTCGGGGTGGTGGGCCTGAGTTGCTGGAGGCCAGCAGGGGACGGTGTTGAAGGGATTGAGAGTGGAAGCAGCAGGTGAACACAGGCCTCCTGCCTCCCCCCCTCCACACCTGCTCTCCTGCCCTGCCCAGCCCCGCCGCGCCCCGCCCCGTCCCTGGTGGCAGAGTTGCACCCTCTGATGGGGAGGGGGAGATCTCACCCCGCTTGTGGCGAAAGGGGGTCCTCTATCATCGTGGGAGTCAATGGGACTAGGGGGTAGGAGTCTGGATTAGGGCAAGTGCAACTCCCTGTTGAGCTCTTCCTTTCTGAAGGCCATGTGCATTCCATCAGTGAACTGGGAGCCAGGGAGGCAGGAATAAGTGGCGCTTCTGTGTTTTAGAGGGTGGTGCAGACTCTTTCCTCCTTGGAGATGTGTGCTGAAGAGAACTGGGTGTTGTGGATGGCGTCCACAGTCATCTCTTTGGGACATGTTGGGTGGGAACGTCTTCTTCGCACTCTGGCGAGGAAGGTGGATGGAAAAGCTCCTTGTCCAAGGCAGACTTGTGGGTTTTGTTGTTCCTATCGGTGGGGCGTGGTGCTTCCCGTTTGCGTGGAGCGCCTCCTGTCTTGCATTCCTTCCGTGTTTCAAGAGTTTCAGTCCTTGGCAATCACATCTCCTCCGGGACTCCCCAGGCAGCACGAGGGAGCAGTGACTCGGAGCCCACCGGGTCCCTAGAAACCAGTGCGTGTGTACTGGAGCAGGCAGTGCTCCTCTCTCAGCCTCCTTTGGAAATGAGGTCTTGAGCAAACGGTCTTTCATTGCATGGGTTGTACCTCTCCCCGGTTGTTGGGGGGGGGGGGAGTGTGTGTGCGTGAGTGTGGTGCTGTGGCCCGTGTGGAGTCCGGACCGCGTCAGGGACCCAGTTCTTTGCAAGGAATGCGTTTTGTTGCATGGGAATATCTCTGTTCACTAGAGAGTTCCAATGCTGTCTCAAAGGCTGAAACCATCCTGAAGGCAGCACCTTGACCTCACTGAAAGCAAAGGCCTAAGAGCAGAGGCTTTCCCACACTTCCATGTCGAGCTGACTGGTGCTTTATGTTTTCAGGAAGATGGTGTGGTGTAGGCCACTTGGAGCAGCTCAGGCTCCTAAGCGTCTGTTGGGTCCCCGAGGGGTGAGTTGTGTCTCTCCGGAATGAAGGAGATTATGGTGACCTTGAGTATCATTACCTTCACGATTACCGTGATTATTCTGCCTGAGTCATCGCATGGATATTGATCCATGAGCTCGCCACGTGAGAGGTTTCCTTGGTAAAGTAGTCGCCGTGCGTGTCGTCGAAAGTTGGTTGTGGTCCGAACACCTTTGATGCTTTGCAAGTCCTGAAGCGGCTCCACGGGTGTGCAGTCCCTGTTGCCATATAGGTGAGGAGGCAGAGTCTGTTGACCTGAAGCCCGTCCAAGTATCCGGGGAGATGTGCGAGGGCCTCTCCCTGAGGCACTGGGTTCCTAGCGGGCACCACCCAGCATCAGGCAGGGAGGTTTTCTTGCTGCCAGCGGGAAGTCCTGAGGAGGGAGGGGGAGCCGGACGCCGTCCGGGGAAGGAAGGGATCCCTCCCCTGCCTCACCAGCCCCAGCAGTTGCCTAGGTGCTGGCCACGAGGGAGGGGACTGCCTATGCGTGTTTGTTTTCTCCTTGGTCTTATCCCACCTTGGTAGAGCGCTTAGCCTGTTCCAGGCACTGTTCTGAGCACTTGAGAGATCTATGCCGACGACACAGAGTACCTCGGCAAGGACTCTGGTCCCCGTTCGTATTTCCAAGGGAAGATGTGAAAGAATGTGTGCCGGGGGTCACTGCTGTGAAGGGGGAGGACTCGAGCCATGAAGCCAGGCAGTGGGGCTCCACATGAGCGTGCTGCACCGCTGGCTTTCCCACTGCTGCCTGTGGAGAGGCAGGGAAAGCATTTGCACCTAGCGTGCGTGTCCTGCGAGCACAGGTGGGCTTGGAGACGTGCGTGTGCCCTCAAACGGGGAATCCAGCCAAATAGGCTCTGGGGCCTGAGTCACGCCCTCTGCGGGGAACCCTATCATTTCACATCCAGCGTGAGACACTTTGGAGAGTGACACGCGGGGCTCTTAGTGAGGGTGGCGGCACAGCGGGGGGCATGGGTCAGCGGGACCTTCCTAGGACCCCCGCCCCGGCCCCCCCCCCGCCCCCCGGTGCTGTGCTCCCCCTGAAACCCAGGCAGGGCTGGAAGGAGGAACAGGCTGTGGATGGCACCATCCCTTCCGCAGGGAGGCTTCTTGGGAGCTGGTGACTGAGGTGACCTTTGCGAGTTCCCCCTCTGAATTGCAGGAGAAGCGGCCGAGGGCCCTCATTTCATGCGGTCCACACTCCCCGTCGCCCTGTGTGCCAGTTGCCAACGTCGCAGGCGTCCAGGTGGTGAACGTGGTCCCCGAGGAGGGGAACCCCAAGGCCGTGTCTGCGTCCTCAAATGCTGACGTTCTCTGCTTGTGTCCTGCGCCCCGGCTGGTCCGAGACCCTGAGCACAGGGCCTGCAGGAAGGGTGAAGGGTGCGAAGCTGTCTCCTGGTAGGCAGCTGCGGTGAGGTCGTGCCCGGTGGCCTGCGCTCAGCTGCAGGGCACCTTGGAACCCAAAGCCACGACGTTTCCCATGGGACAGAGTGCGCTGCAAGGGGAACCTGGGGAGTCATCAGGCCCTAAGGGTAGGCAGGCATGACCTTTATCCGTGGGCCTTTGGATCAGAGCGCCCGCTTTGCTACATATCGTCAGGGCAGCCTCTTTGGAAGACAGAGGGCAGGTTGTGGACAGTTGTAGAGCATCCTTCCTGGTGGTGTGTGTCGTAAGGGCTCTGACCTTGCGGAAATGGGCGGGGATGGATGGAGTGGCCTCCTGAATGGAACCTTCCCCGGGCGCCTGGGTGGTTCAGTGGGTTGAGCTTCCGACTTGGGCTCAGGTCCCGCCCTCGCGGTTCCTGAGTTCCAGCCCCGCGCTGGGCTCTGTGCCCACAGCTCAGGCCCTGGGGCCTGTTTTCAGATTCTGTGTGTGTCTCTCTCTGCTTCTCTGCCCCTCCCCCACTGGCGGTCCCTGGCTTGCCGGCTTGCTCTCTGGCTCCCTGTGTCTCCAGAGTGAAGAAACATGAACAAATAGGAAATAGAACGTTCCCCAGGGCAGGTGCTGGCCACGGGCACAGCCATTCATTCGCTGTAGTCATGAACTCGACGGTGTTCCTTTAGTGTTATCATTTGAGGTTCTTTGTTTCTTTCATTCATTCTGAGAGACGGAGAGAGAGTGGACGCACGCACGTGTGCCTGTGAGCAGGGATAGGGCAGACAGGGAGGGCGAGAGAGAGGAGGGCCAGCGGGCTCCGCATCGTTGGCGCCCACCTTGAGGTGGGGCTCCTTGTGGAGGCTCAGCCTCACCAACTGTGAGATCGTGACGTGAGCCGAGATCCAGAGCCACACGCTTTTGTTTCTTTTTTAATGTTCACGTCTGAGAGAAAGCGAGAGAGACAGAGAGAGCACAAGCGAGGGAGGGGCAGGGAGAGAGAGAGGAAACCCAGAAGGGAATCAGGTTCCAGGCTCTGAGCTGTCAGCCCGGAGCACTAGGCGCGACTCAGCTCAGGAACCCTGAGAGCCTGACGTGACCCGAAGTCGGACCGTTACCCAGCTGAGTCATCCAGGCGGCCCACAGAGTTTGCAGTGTGTCTTTTCAAAAGAAAGAACAGCTACGTTTATATCTAGATCTAGCTACCTGTGTGTCCGTATGGATACCTGTGTACATACACATACGTGTCTACATATACGTACACACATTCGTGTATGTGTATATATATGTATATGCATACACACTCGCGCGCGCGCGCACACACACACAGACGCACGCAGAAACACATACACACACACACACACACACACACACACACACACACACACAAACCCCATGTAAACTGAGCCAAATGGTCTTCTCAGTGGAGACGCAGAGCCAGGAGGGAGGCATCAGCACAATGTTCAAAATGAACGGGAAACGTCGTCCTCGTATGTATCAGTACGTGCCATGACAGGGAGACACACGTGAGGGTTCTGGTAGGACAGGAAGCTGCTCCCACGGAGAATGCAGGCAAATGGTCCCTATGGAGCCAATGGAACCCTAGTGCACTTGTGGTATGAGACCGATAAAGGAGGCCGAAAACTGGTGACCTTTCTAATGCTAGCAGAGGGCATTTGCATTTGTATAGCATGCGATCATTGACGTTGCCCCTGGGGGGAGAAGGGTTTTGCATCTCTAGTCTCCTAGGTTTGCGGCTTAGTTTTCTCTTCCCTTGTGCACTTGAAAGAGTCCTGACAGGTCCTGTTGGTACACAGTAAGTGCAGGTCACCAGAGTCCAGAGTCCCTTGGTGGGGCTTGTGGGATGGTGTCCTTCCCATGACCATGAAGTCCACAGACCAGTGTTGTGCTTTGGCTGTAAGTCCTGTTTCTACCAGGTCCAGTCTGGGGGTGCCTCTTTGCAAGTCCTCAGGTGAGGACACGTGATGAAGGCTGCCCATTGGGACTGGCCTTCGATGATCCATATGTCCGTGACTCCCTGCTCTCCTTCCAGGGCTGCGTAGGTTCGTGCCCTTGATGCTCCTTTCGTAGAAAGCCTCGACTGCTTGGTCTCTCTACTCCTCCTCACCCTGGACGGTAGTCCAGTGGCTCCCCTTGAATCCTCAGGCATACGTTTCCTTGCCCACCTCTGCACACTGGCCCTCCAGAGCAGGGTCGGGTACGCCTTGCGCGTTCAGTCGATGCTTGCTGCACAATCGCATGGGTGATGGCCTCTCTCTTTCTCTCTCTCTCTCTCTCTCTCTCTCTCTCTCTCTCTCTCTCTCTCTCTCCAAAAGAAAGAAACGTTGAGAAGCAATTGAAACCCAAGGAAAGAAAAATGGCACAGAGGATTTGGGATCTGTGGCACCGTGTGAAGAAAACATGGGGGTTGGGAGGTAGTGGAGGTGGACAGGCGGTTCCACAGAGTTGAAGGACGTGCCACAGTCAGCGGTGGCAGGGTGGACTTGAGGGTGGGACCGCTGGTGGTGCAGTCCAGGTAGGGCCATGGGAAGGGCATGCAGAGCTGAAAAGCACCGGCCTTTCCAGGAGAAGGGAGGTGGAAGGAGTCTCGTGTGCCCAGTGTGTCTCCCTGTCCCTTAGGGCTGCCCTTGCGGTCACGGGTCACGAGCGAGGAGGGTGCACGGCTGTAGATGTCCCCGGTTGGCGGGAATGTGAGGCAGAGTGAAGAAGAAACACAGAGGCCTAGGATGCAAGAGGGATCACTGGGTTCACGTCCAGCCACCTCCCTGGGAAACCAGCTATGCAAAAGGTTCCTGGGTCTCTTGAGGGGTGACAGGGAGGTGTCCACCTTGGGAGGAGACACCTGCCAGTCCCTGTCCCACTGGCCTGGTCTCTGGAGCCCTCTGCCTGGCTCCCGGCTGTCAGGCTGGCGGGCAGTGGGTCAGAGCATCTGGTGGGCACAGGGAGGTGCGGTGGTGCAGACCGTGGCGCCCAGGAGCTGTGCCCCCTGCGGGGGGGTAGGGGTGGGGGTGGGGGTGGGGGTGGGGGGATGGGCGGCTTGGGTCCTGGGCCCTAGCAGGTGTGCGGGAGCGCGCGCACGAGTGTGCGCATGCGCACGAGTGCGCGCATGCGCGTGGGCCAGGGCCGGAGCCCGGTGAGGGACACAGCTGAGGCTGCAGCGGCGCTGTGAGTCCTGGCTCCCAGCCCGCCTGCCGCCCCAAGCCCCCAAGTGTCTGGGCCAGCCAGGGACTGACGCCCACCTCAGCCCCCGACCGGGGACATGCTGCTGCCTGGCTCCTGCGACCCGGTAGCCATGGCATTGGCGGTAGGGGTAGCGGTAGTGCTCGCGGGAGCGCTGGCGGGAGCGCAGGCGGGGCCCCGCGTGGAGAAGACTGGGAGCCACGAGCCTCCAGCCTCGGAGGGTGGCGGCCCTGCTGCTCCTGCTGCTTTTGGAGCCAGAGGCCTGGGAGCGGGACGCGCTTCCCGGGCGCCTCGGGGTTTGGCCGCGCTGGTGGAGTGCCAGCACTGGCTGGGGCAGAGCGCGATGCGATGCCCCCCCGGCGCCCCCCAAAGACCATCTGGGAGAAGCCTAAAGGTGGAGCCGCTGAGACCCACAGCCTCCCTCCAGGACCTGCCTCGGTCGCGGTGCTGCCAAGGTAGGGACCCTAGCGACAAGGTCGCCCGTGGCCTTCCCCCCTGTCCCTCTCTGTCTTCCCCTTCCATGAGCACCTCCCTCCCTCCCTGGTGCTCCGGGCTTCTTCTTGGGCTCCCTTGCGGCTGCGGTCTGGAGGCCTGAGGAGTGGGCTTTCTGGGTTGGACCCCGGTTCCCTGGAGGAGGAGGGCCCCAGATCGAGTAGGGGATTAGGCCCAGGCGGTGGGGAGTGTCTCAGGTCGAGAGGGTGGGGCACCCTGAGTGCCCATGGAGGTCTGACTGGGTTGGTGGTTGGCGGGTGGAGGTGGGATCCTACGAAGGAAGGAACGAACTAACGAAGGAAGGCAGGAAAGCGTGGACCTGCGGTTGTGGGAAAGTGTCAAGGCAGGGTCAGGGAAGTGGCAGCAGTGAGCAGGAGGAATCATTCCTGCCTGTGAAAATGAAGTACAAGGGAGCTGAGAGTCCAGAGAAACATTCCAGGGAGAGTCGGGGTGGTGGGCCTGAGTTGCTGGAGGCCAGCAGGGGACGGTGTTGAAGGGATTGAGAGTGGAAGCAGCAGGTGAACACAGGCCTCCTGCCTCCCCCCCTCCACACCTGCTCTCCTGCCCTGCCCAGCCCCGCCGCGCCCCGCCCCGTCCCTGGTGGCAGAGTTGCACCCTCTGATGGGGAGGGGGAGATCTCACCCCGCTTGTGGCGAAAGGGGGTCCTCTATCATCGTGGGAGTCAATGGGACTAGGGGGTAGGAGTCTGGATTAGGGCAAGTGCAACTCCCTGTTGAGCTCTTCCTTTCTGAAGGCCATGTGCATTCCATCAGTGAACTGGGAGCCAGGGAGGCAGGAATAAGTGGCGCTTCTGTGTTTTAGAGGGTGGTGCAGACTCTTTCCTCCTTGGAGATGTGTGCTGAAGAGAACTGGGTGTTGTGGATGGCGTCCACAGTCATCTCTTTGGGACATGTTGGGTGGGAACGTCTTCTTCGCACTCTGGCGAGGAAGGTGGATGGAAAAGCTCCTTGTCCAAGGCAGACTTGTGGGTTTTGTTGTTCCTATCGGTGGGGCGTGGTGCTTCCCGTTTGCGTGGAGCGCCTCCTGTCTTGCATTCCTTCCGTGTTTCAAGAGTTTCAGTCCTTGGCAATCACATCTCCTCCGGGACTCCCCAGGCAGCACGAGGGAGCAGTGACTCGGAGCCCACCGGGTCCCTAGAAACCAGTGCGTGTGTACTGGAGCAGGCAGTGCTCCTCTCTCAGCCTCCTTTGGAAATGAGGTCTTGAGCAAACGGTCTTTCATTGCATGGGTTGTACCTCTCCCCGGTTGTTGGGGGGGGGGGGAGTGTGTGTGCGTGAGTGTGGTGCTGTGGCCCGTGTGGAGTCCGGACCGCGTCAGGGACCCAGTTCTTTGCAAGGAATGCGTTTTGTTGCATGGGAATATCTCTGTTCACTAGAGAGTTCCAATGCTGTCTCAAAGGCTGAAACCATCCTGAAGGCAGCACCTTGACCTCACTGAAAGCAAAGGCCTAAGAGCAGAGGCTTTCCCACACTTCCATGTCGAGCTGACTGGTGCTTTATGTTTTCAGGAAGATGGTGTGGTGTAGGCCACTTGGAGCAGCTCAGGCTCCTAAGCGTCTGTTGGGTCCCCGAGGGGTGAGTTGTGTCTCTCCGGAATGAAGGAGATTATGGTGACCTTGAGTATCATTACCTTCACGATTACCGTGATTATTCTGCCTGAGTCATCGCATGGATATTGATCCATGAGCTCGCCACGTGAGAGGTTTCCTTGGTAAAGTAGTCGCCGTGCGTGTCGTCGAAAGTTGGTTGTGGTCCGAACACCTTTGATGCTTTGCAAGTCCTGAAGCGGCTCCACGGGTGTGCAGTCCCTGTTGCCATATAGGTGAGGAGGCAGAGTCTGTTGACCTGAAGCCCGTCCAAGTATCCGGGGAGATGTGCGAGGGCCTCTCCCTGAGGCACTGGGTTCCTAGCGGGCACCACCCAGCATCAGGCAGGGAGGTTTTCTTGCTGCCAGCGGGAAGTCCTGAGGAGGGAGGGGGAGCCGGACGCCGTCCGGGGAAGGAAGGGATCCCTCCCCTGCCTCACCAGCCCCAGCAGTTGCCTAGGTGCTGGCCACGAGGGAGGGGACTGCCTATGCGTGTTTGTTTTCTCCTTGGTCTTATCCCACCTTGGTAGAGCGCTTAGCCTGTTCCAGGCACTGTTCTGAGCACTTGAGAGATCTATGCCGACGACACAGAGTACCTCGGCAAGGACTCTGGTCCCCGTTCGTATTTCCAAGGGAAGATGTGAAAGAATGTGTGCCGGGGGTCACTGCTGTGAAGGGGGAGGACTCGAGCCATGAAGCCAGGCAGTGGGGCTCCACATGAGCGTGCTGCACCGCTGGCTTTCCCACTGCTGCCTGTGGAGAGGCAGGGAAAGCATTTGCACCTAGCGTGCGTGTCCTGCGAGCACAGGTGGGCTTGGAGACGTGCGTGTGCCCTCAAACGGGGAATCCAGCCAAATAGGCTCTGGGGCCTGAGTCACGCCCTCTGCGGGGAACCCTATCATTTCACATCCAGCGTGAGACACTTTGGAGAGTGACACGCGGGGCTCTTAGTGAGGGTGGCGGCACAGCGGGGGGCATGGGTCAGCGGGACCTTCCTAGGACCCCCGCCCCGGCCCCCCCCCCGCCCCCCGGTGCTGTGCTCCCCCTGAAACCCAGGCAGGGCTGGAAGGAGGAACAGGCTGTGGATGGCACCATCCCTTCCGCAGGGAGGCTTCTTGGGAGCTGGTGACTGAGGTGACCTTTGCGAGTTCCCCCTCTGAATTGCAGGAGAAGCGGCCGAGGGCCCTCATTTCATGCGGTCCACACTCCCCGTCGCCCTGTGTGCCAGTTGCCAACGTCGCAGGCGTCCAGGTGGTGAACGTGGTCCCCGAGGAGGGGAACCCCAAGGCCGTGTCTGCGTCCTCAAATGCTGACGTTCTCTGCTTGTGTCCTGCGCCCCGGCTGGTCCGAGACCCTGAGCACAGGGCCTGCAGGAAGGGTGAAGGGTGCGAAGCTGTCTCCTGGTAGGCAGCTGCGGTGAGGTCGTGCCCGGTGGCCTGCGCTCAGCTGCAGGGCACCTTGGAACCCAAAGCCACGACGTTTCCCATGGGACAGAGTGCGCTGCAAGGGGAACCTGGGGAGTCATCAGGCCCTAAGGGTAGGCAGGCATGACCTTTATCCGTGGGCCTTTGGATCAGAGCGCCCGCTTTGCTACATATCGTCAGGGCAGCCTCTTTGGAAGACAGAGGGCAGGTTGTGGACAGTTGTAGAGCATCCTTCCTGGTGGTGTGTGTCGTAAGGGCTCTGACCTTGCGGAAATGGGCGGGGATGGATGGAGTGGCCTCCTGAATGGAACCTTCCCCGGGCGCCTGGGTGGTTCAGTGGGTTGAGCTTCCGACTTGGGCTCAGGTCCCGCCCTCGCGGTTCCTGAGTTCCAGCCCTGCGCTGGGCTCTGTGCCCACAGCTCAGGCCCTGGGGCCTGTTTTCAGATTCTGTGTGTGTCTCTCTCTGCTTCTCTGCCCCTCCCCCACTGGCGGTCCCTGGCTTGCCGGCTTGCTCTCTGGCTCCCTGTGTCTCCAGAGTGAAGAAACATGAACAAATAGGAAATAGAACGTTCCCCAGGGCAGGTGCTGGCCACGGGCACAGCCATTCATTCGCTGTAGTCATGAACTCGACGGTGTTCCTTTAGTGTTATCATTTGAGGTTCTTTGTTTCTTTCATTCATTCTGAGAGACGGAGAGAGAGTGGACGCACGCACGTGTGCCTGTGAGCAGGGATAGGGCAGACAGGGAGGGCGAGAGAGAGGAGGGCCAGCGGGCTCCGCATCGTTGGCGCCCACCTTGAGGTGGGGCTCCTTGTGGAGGCTCAGCCTCACCAACTGTGAGATCGTGACGTGAGCCGAGATCCAGAGCCACACGCTTTTGTTTCTTTTTTAATGTTCACGTCTGAGAGAAAGCGAGAGAGACAGAGAGAGCACAAGCGAGGGAGGGGCAGGGAGAGAGAGAGGAAACCCAGAAGGGAATCAGGTTCCAGGCTCTGAGCTGTCAGCCCGGAGCACTAGGCGCGACTCAGCTCAGGAACCCTGAGAGCCTGACGTGACCCGAAGTCGGACCGTTACCCAGCTGAGTCATCCAGGCGGCCCACAGAGTTTGCAGTGTGTCTTTTCAAAAGAAAGAACAGCTACGTTTATATCTAGATCTAGCTACCTGTGTGTCCGTATGGATACCTGTGTACATACACATACGTGTCTACATATACGTACACACATTCGTGTATGTGTATATATATGTATATGCATACACACTCGCGCGCGCGCGCACACACACACAGACGCACGCAGAAACACATACACACACACACACACACACACACACACACACACACACACAAACCCCATGTAAACTGAGCCAAATGGTCTTCTCAGTGGAGACGCAGAGCCAGGAGGGAGGCATCAGCACAATGTTCAAAATGAACGGGAAACGTCGTCCTCGTATGTATCAGTACGTGCCATGACAGGGAGACACACGTGAGGGTTCTGGTAGGACAGGAAGCTGCTCCCACGGAGAATGCAGGCAAATGGTCCCTATGGAGCCAATGGAACCCTAGTGCACTTGTGGTATGAGACCGATAAAGGAGGCCGAAAACTGGTGACCTTTCTAATGCTAGCAGAGGGCATTTGCATTTGTATAGCATGCGATCATTGACGTTGCCCCTGGGGGGAGAAGGGTTTTGCATCTCTAGTCTCCTAGGTTTGCGGCTTAGTTTTCTCTTCCCTTGTGCACTTGAAAGAGTCCTGACAGGTCCTGTTGGTACACAGTAAGTGCAGGTCACCAGAGTCCAGAGTCCCTTGGTGGGGCTTGTGGGATGGTGTCCTTCCCATGACCATGAAGTCCACAGACCAGTGTTGTGCTTTGGCTGTAAGTCCTGTTTCTACCAGGTCCAGTCTGGGGGTGCCTCTTTGCAAGTCCTCAGGTGAGGACACGTGATGAAGGCTGCCCATTGGGACTGGCCTTCGATGATCCATATGTCCGTGACTCCCTGCTCTCCTTCCAGGGCTGCGTAGGTTCGTGCCCTTGATGCTCCTTTCGTAGAAAGCCTCGACTGCTTGGTCTCTCTACTCCTCCTCACCCTGGACGGTAGTCCAGTGGCTCCCCTTGAATCCTCAGGCATACGTTTCCTTGCCCACCTCTGCACACTGGCCCTCCAGAGCAGGGTCGGGTACGCCTTGCGCGTTCAGTCGATGCTTGCTGCACAATCGCATGGGTGATGGCCTCTCTCTTTCTCTCTCTCTCTCTCTCTCTCTCTCTCTCTCTCTCTCTCTCTCTCTCTCCAAAAGAAAGAAACGTTGAGAAGCAATTGAAACCCAAGGAAAGAAAAATGGCACAGAGGATTTGGGATCTGTGGCACCGTGTGAAGAAAACATGGGGGTTGGGAGGTAGTGGAGGTGGACAGGCGGTTCCACAGAGTTGAAGGACGTGCCACAGTCAGCGGTGGCAGGGTGGACTTGAGGGTGGGACCGCTGGTGGTGCAGTCCAGGTAGGGCCATGGGAAGGGCATGCAGAGCTGAAAAGCACCGGCCTTTCCAGGAGAAGGGAGGTGGAAGGAGTCTCGTGTGCCCAGTGTGTCTCCCTGTCCCTTAGGGCTGCCCTTGCGGTCACGGGTCACGAGCGAGGAGGGTGCACGGCTGTAGATGTCCCCGGTTGGCGGGAATGTGAGGCAGAGTGAAGAAGAAACACAGAGGCCTAGGATGCAAGAGGGATCACTGGGTTCACGTCCAGCCACCTCCCTGGGAAACCAGCTATGCAAAAGGTTCCTGGGTCTCTTGAGGGGTGACAGGGAGGTGTCCACCTTGGGAGGAGACACCTGCCAGTCCCTGTCCCACTGGCCTGGTCTCTGGAGCCCTCTGCCTGGCTCCCGGCTGTCAGGCTGGCGGGCAGTGGGTCAGAGCATCTGGTGGGCACAGGGAGGTGCGGTGGTGCAGACCGTGGCGCCCAGGAGCTGTGCCCCCTGCGGGGGGGGGTAGGGGTGGGGGTGGGGGTGGGGGTGGGGGGATGGGCGGCTTGGGTCCTGGGCCCTAGCAGGTGTGCGGGAGCGCGCGCACGAGTGTGGCGGCATGGCGCACAGAGTGCGCGCATGCGCGTGGTCCAGGGCCGGAGCCCGGTGAGGGACACAGCTGGAGGCTGCAGGCGGCGCTGTGAGTCCTGGCTCCCAGCCCGCCTGCCGCCCCAAGCCCCCAAGTGTCTGGGCCAGCCAGGGACTGACGCCCACCTCAGCCCCCGATCCGGGGACATGCTGCTGCCT